>NC_045746.1:1144552-1167973 GCF_008692095.1 Etheostoma spectabile
AAATACAGAGAAACAAGGACAAGAACAGTGATCACATCAGAACAGACAGTAACAAGAAAAATGGAGAACAAAGGACATGTAGAGACAAAAAACAACAAAAAAACATCGACTATATTACACAAACCACAATTTTGCACATGCCCTGTCTAACTCAGTGTGGACGCAGGAAAAGGCAATGAAGAAGGAACCAGAGGTCAGCAGCCCTTTCATCTTTGAAGAAGATCATCAGCCACAGTCAAAGAATCGGACAAGAGAAGAAGAACTGTCACCAAAGAAAACTCCAATGAGTAAAGGAAGCAGGTGGATGGCCGAATTTGCAGCAGAATGCGTTGTGCAATTGGAGAAAAGCATGTTTTTTGTGACACACATCAACCTACGAGTCAGGTTGCGTTCAGGCCCTCAGGAATTATCGCTAGCAATGACAGAGGTCTCTCCCTCAGTGGCCTCTTTGTCTGTCATCCAACAGACAAAGACCAGTCAAGCGCCTACCAACGTGGACTTGACCAATCAGCGGAAACCGCAGTTCGTCCATCAGCTCCCAAATCCACCAATGAGAGCGCTTCAAAGTACACCTACCTCAGATGATAGAGAAGTGGCATTGGTCAAAATGAGGAAGAGTCCGAAGCCGATGGGGGGAAAAAGTGTTCCACCCCCTCGTCCGGCTGGTATCGTCCTCCCCCAGGCTGCCAAGAGCCAGACAAAGTTACAGCATCAGTGTTAGCTTTCAATGATATTGGAGATAAGAAATGTTCCGGTAGGATTTGACCTGGTAGATTTCAGGCGCTGAGCAGGGCTGATTCCGCTACCGGGCGAGTGGAAGCTGTCAGAGGGAACTAAGGGGAATGGCAGAGGGAGACAGTATGGCTGTCTCGAAGCCAAGGCAAACTAATGGATTGACATATTAAGTTCGAGGTTTGGAGCCTTGCTGGGGTAGTCATATTAGTCTTCCCTTCATGAAGTTCGATTAGATTGGGTTTGCTACCATTCGTAAAGTGATTATTATAATCATATAATCTTAGTCAGGGGAGACTGATGAAGATAGTGGGATACCATGTCACATGAAGAATTAGTAAGCTTGGTTTGCAGGAGGCTGTGGAAACCTGGTGTACTGAGACAAACTGTGCATACTCATCCGTGACTGTACATGACAAAATAGAAATGCTATTGCCAGACAAACAGCACAGCACAGTTAGGGTTTTGTTGTTTATGTTTCCGACCTTGTTGGGTCTCTAAGAGAACATTTCGTACATGGCGGGTCATGTGGGGAGAGGGGAAACCTCGTCCCAAGTCTGACCCGTAAAGCTTTTTTGTTGAATGGGTTACTTTTTAATGTGACTATAATTATAATATACAGGTGAAAGTATGTTGGGAAGGTTTGTTTGTATGCTTAGAATATTGTGGAGTTATATTTTTGACTTACAGATAATAGGATTTATTGTTACTGTGCACGGACAATCAACAGAAAAGCACGTGTTTTATACAGCTACAACATTTTTAACAAATTACAGTCAGCCCACATTAAAATTTATATTGTCAGTGTGTGCCAACACAGTCTTAGTCAATACTACTTTTTCAAAGTAATTTGGTGCTTTGCGTTGTAAAAAAGTCCCAGCTTATTTAATGTTTAGGGGTGATGTTTGAATTATAAACCATGTGGGCTTTAATGTAGTTCTGTTTGTCAGGTAATCCTTGCATTTTTGCCCAAAGTGTTTTCGTTCTCAGTGCAGGCATTATGCAGTGTGTTTTTTTTTTTTTTTTTCCTCGCTCCCTTTTTTCACCGTTCTTCCCCTTATGGACCCCCCCCTCATTGCCAGCCATGTCCCCTTCCCATCGACCATCAATTAGATCTCGATTGGCGTGATCACCTCCTCTCTTCTTCGGCCTTGAATGTCTTTTCTTTGATGCATCCGTGCCCCCGTGTGCGCCTTTTTTCTTCGCTTTCGTGCTAGAAGAGTATGTAGCGGACTTTTTACCAGAGACAACGTCGGGTCCCATTAGTCTTGTGCTCAGTTTTATTCACCCCTGAGCCTTCGTGTTTTCTGCTGCTTCGGTCTTTTGTTCTTGTCCCCATATTTCGCGCTGCTCGGTCCTCTTTTCTTCCCGGCGTCTGTCGCAACCTGACGTTAATGACGCGAAGGCTTATTTTTTGGTTAATGCGGTGGCTTGAGTTTTCGCTCCTTTGTTATCCCCCCACACCCGGCACGCCCGTTCTGCATGAGACCCTGCGCCGTGTCATTTAAGCGCTCCATCTGCTCTTTGTCTCGTTCTTTCGGCTTTTTTTTTCTCCCCGCCTAAAGCAACCCATGTACCACCCGTTCACTGTCTTCTGCCCTCAGCCCATACCCCCTCGACTCCCGCGAACTAACTCGTAGACATCCACAGACTATCGCGTCTCTACTGAGCCCACCGAACTCTATCTGCCCCACACTGCAGTCCAGATAGCGACAGTTCTGCGGTCGGACTCCCAACAATGGCTGCCTGCATGTACCAACATCCCCACTGTTATTTTCTTCTTCTTCGCTTTGTTTTTTGTTAGTTTTTAGCTCCCCCTCCAACCACAGTCACCCCCACCCACCTAACAACCAGCACCCACACCTGAAAGCCAAACCCGCGCCCTACGTACGAACCCGCATGGACTCCCGCTTACTTAGCATTGTCGAGAGTCTTTGACCATCCCTCGTCTCACAGACTAGTCTCTTACACGTCACTTTTCGTCGTTCTTGTTGCTTTGTTGGTAACCGCGCAGAGCCTTGTCCCCCACTGTAGACACGACCTGACTGTAGCACATCACAAACTGCCCACACATGTCATCTTGCTTTTCGGACACATTCAACATCACAACGGTGAATCAACATGAGACTCTTACACGTATAGGTTTGACAAGCAACACCAAGACTCTATGGTGTGCAATGTTGCTCTTAAATGCGGACCAGCGAGGATGATTTGGTTTAGTCTACGATTACAGTGATTTTTTGTCACAGCCCAAACAACTGGAAAACAACCCGACGCGAGCATAATTTTATTTTTCCATCCCGTTTCTCAACCATCTCAGACTGACTTGTACTGCTACCACTTAGTGAAACGGTTGTATCTTGATATTATTGCACTGAGGAAGCGGAGTAGTCTACTGAATTACTGGATTAGTAACCCCCGAGATTGACTGAGCGGAAACCAAAACGCGACATGAGGTGAGGTGGGGGTCGCAGGCCTGCACCAAAAGTGCCGCAACAGGAACCCTCCATACCCACTCACCAATGTAATGACGGCGACCCCACCCGAGAGAACCCGTGCTGGGAGAGATCGCCTCTGCGCACGGGTCAAGAGCCTTGGAGCCAGATCCCCCCGACCAGGTGAACACCAACACTGACCCTTGTCATGCAGTGGTAGGAGCTGCAAATGATTCTCTACCATTAAAACTGTACCGATATGGCGCCCCATATAAACACCCCCAAAATAGACGCATCCAACTCACCAGACCCCACCACCCCAACACACATAAGACATCCAGCCATAAAAAACCAAACCCCTACACCATCAAGAGGAACCACCCACACAGCAACCACCACAACACACAAGACCATCATCGCCACCTGACCCTACTGGCGGTAGAGGCCACCCAACCCAAGAGATAACCACATATACGACCAACAACCCCAACAAACTTCCCGTTTCCCTTTTCGGGTCATCCTTCCGACACGACATTTCTCCCTCTCCCCCTTTTTCGTTTCATTATATCAGACCACACCAACCGACGTACGCTGCAACTCCGTCCTGCGCACCGCACGAACCACGCTCTCGTACTCCTGGATAATTTTTCCGACCTTATCGTGCATGTTCGTCCCTTGCAAGACCATTATTTCCAAGCTTTTGCCGATGTCAGTACTGCCCCACAGCCACCCACTAACACACCTCGCCACAACCCTAACATAAACATCAATCGTTAGTGATGTGTCTCAGGCCGAAATCACCTGACCGACCACACGCTCCGAGATTTAACCTGTCTTTAGTGAGCCAAGTCACTACTCACATCTAGCCTCATGTATTTTTTTCTCGCAGTCCATTGACTATACCTCAGATGAAAAAACACGTACGACACCCTCATATAATAGGATTTAAGATTAGATAACAATTGGCGAGACTTTTTTTTGCATAGATATACAGTATGGGAATTAATTTAGGCATTAATTTTCTTTGAAAGTTTGCCAGATCTATTTTTATAGAGTACGTTTTTTGTATATGCAGTTTAAGTAATACTTTCTAATAGTGGAGGAAGTCTATCTGCATGTGAGTCATTCACCAAAAATGTAGGAAGACAAAGAAACTCCGGCTTAAGCGCTATATTTTAGTTTAGAGTATTAATCCATACCCGTCAACATTTAACAACTCTCTTCTGCAAACTTGTGGTTGGACAAAGACCCCCTCAGATAAAAGTTAAGAAATTAGTTTTGCATTTTTACTTTAAGTGTTTATTCCTTTTTAATTTGTGTCAGGGCTGCAGAAAGTCAAAGTTTACAATGAGGATGTATTAACATCCCCTAATTAATCAATCACATTGGCACACAAAATGTTGGAGGGGTGAAACAAGTGAAATCAACGTGCAGTAGTGACATTATAGACATGTTGTTGCCTAATGATCTCTATGACATCACTGCTAACAGGGTGTGCGTTAACAATGGAAGGTGCAACACCGCCCATAAGCATAGATGGGCTTCTACAGTTGAAATATTCTGTTGTCAGCGTTTATTTTTTGTTTTTTTTTAACAGTTTTGGAGGTCTTAGGATGCTTACTAACAGTCTATTGCTGTATCTCCTTACTACCTTTAGTTATATCTATAGATTATCAAGCTTTTTTTAGAAAAGAAATTTACCTACACCCCAAATCCCACTACTGCTTGCATGCATTTTAGACATCCTCCACTGACTCCTTCTCTAGATTATCTAATGACGAAAGTTTAAATATCGGGGACAAAAAGCGATCATACATACTGTTTATTTTTTATTGGTCTACTGCTGGATCATAACTCTTTCAGCGAATGTTAAAAAATGAGAACTGTGGATTCTTATCTTCTCACAGAAGCTTCAAATAATAGAACGAGATTAATCTCTTTGGAGGCGATTCTTTGTTCACATAGGGAATAGGTCCCAGTACAACTGCCAGCCGCTAATCCTGTTCTTCATGTGAGATGGCGTCATCATGGTGTTGATGTGGGTTTTCTTCAGACATGAAAGTTTGAAGTGGATGATGAATTATACATCATTGCACCATATATAATGTTAGTGTACTTGTGACAAAGGTTGTGGATTTATGAGTTATTGCTGAAGGGGTGTTTCATTTTCTCCATCCAATGTGAACTGTAAACTGTACGGCTCACTAACCGTACAACGAGAATAAGTATGGACAACTAGAAAGATACATGCTTGTGTTTGAAAAGTTATTTATTGCCACACTCATGGCAAGTGTGCAGAGGAATTGGTTTTTCCATACAGTATGTATAAGATGTTCTTTCCATTTGCATAATACGGGTTCATGTCCCTACACATTTTTTTTCAAGTCAGTGAACAGCATGCAATAAGTAAAGGGCACTTTGTTTTTTATAAGTGGAACCAAGAGGATGTAGACTGCATATTGAACCACAGAATGGGGGGAAACACCGCACATAAAATACAAAGATGAACAGGCTGTATGGTCACTTGCTTCTTTTGTATGCTCAGGTTAGGCTACATAATTTACCTATTTCAACACTGTAATCATTTTACAAACCACGGAAACGTGTTTTAATTTAGGTCTCAAAGGGGAGTTAAATCCATTTCATCCCCAGCTCCCTTTGATTCCTTTATGCATAATAGATTAACCTATCGTTATGGCGGTAACACATAGCAACAGATGGGACTCAGCCTCAGGGTGGCTCGTCTGTGTGACGTACCATAAGGCGAGGGCAATGTGGCAAAAGGGGAACTTGGTCAAGTCACAAAGATACCCCTACGGACGTGCAGTGGCGTCCGTGTTGTGTTGTGTGTGCATGCTCTCCGACAAAGAAGAGGTGATGGATGATACCTGGGGGCTTTGTGCGATGGCCATATTAGTCAGCCCGGACACTGCACCCAGTAATGCCAAAGCATTTTGCAGATGGAGACAAATTACCCTCTGGGACATACTTCGTGTTTGGGATGTCCTTGATAAGATTTTGCCCGTGTACGCATGGTACTATAGAAATCCGACATACGAGAGTTTTCGAGTGGTCTCCACCCTCCCCTAAATGTCATCAACCTGACCCTATTAAAACCCCTGTGTCGGAGTAAGCTTAGGGATTAAGCCATACTGGACGTTGCTGCAAATAGGGATGGGCATGACTTATTTCCTAATAAACTCCCATTAGTAATACCCTTCCCTCCTCCCCCATAAAATCCAGTAGGCTCGAAGGCAACTGGATTTGCTTGAATAGTAAGAAATTTCATACTTTTCCTCCGAATACTAAACTTAACTTTTTCAGATGAGTGGTGATAATTCCATGATGAATGACACATTCTAAATGGAACGTAACTTTGCTTGTATGTGAGCCAAACTTATATATTTATATTTATGGCCTGGTTATAGGATTACCAAAATTAACTTTTTATTAAATTTTAAATTAATACACTTTCAACTTTTTTGCTTAAGGCTCATCTCACTGTCCTAGTTGGTCTAGTTCCTGTTAGCAGAGGTAAAGTCAGACAGCTGTTTCAGTGAACATGGTTTTTAGAGATTCTTCACTGAAACTGCTCAGAAGCAGCTGTTTCCTAACATTTGGTTTATCAATGTTAAAGTGATGACCGTTACAAACCGTTTGCTGCCCATAAGTGGAAAAAAATGCTTGTAGAATCCTGTGGTCCAGTGTGAGACAAGTCAGGCGTGACGATCCATACTGGTTTAATGGCTCAAGAAAGCCTTTTTTTCAAGACACTGAGTACCATTACATTATGTGCTTGGTGAAAAATTTACAGGGGTTGCTATGAGGCACAGAGCCACATTTCCTTAAAATGCTCGAGGTTGTCCAGTCGCAAGTTTTGGTAAAAAAAAAACGTTAATGTGTAAGAAGGTAATGCATTTCTAGACATCACTGAACCTTGGGAAAAATGTTCCAAAATGCATGAAAACATAAAAATCATCTTGTTTCAGGTTCAACTAATGTATTGGCTTTGGCAGCATAGTAAAACATGAGCTGAGAACCACCTATAACACATAAATAGATATCAGCCTAAGTTAAGCCTGTCATTGTTAAAGTGGCTGTTTTGTCTCTAGTGTACATGCTAAAAGTAAAAAGGTCTATTGTGCACAAAACAGAGCGGCTTGTGAAGACAGAGTTAAGAGAAACTATGGTACCTAACTCGACCACTGGAAACCTTTGTATGACAGGATAATAACACATTCAATGTCCAACATTTATTAGCTAACATTACCACGACTTACAACCCCCTGTGTGTCTTGAACTGAGAATGTGTTGACTGAGAATGTAGAATTTTTGCTTCAACTTGTCATTATTTTTTTTCTCCAGTTTCTTACAGTTACGACTTACTCTGATGAATGGATTTTAACAGAATAGAATATGGATAGTATCAATGTCTTTATATTAAATAGTTAAAGAATACAGAATTATTTGCTTGTATGGAGTTCCAAGAGTTTCGGATGCTTTATTGCCTTAGTGCAGCTAACTGGTCTTACAGGAGGATATGTATGAGAGTTTAGTGTGAGAGATTACCAGTCAAAATAGTTCTGAGTTGCAGACAAGGATCAGCTTAACCCTGCTGTTCCAAACAAGATGCTAATAGTCCGGTTTGAGAATCATTTTCTGAGACTCCCCGTCACTCGCTGTCTATGCTTTTACTGCCTCTTCGTGCTTATGCTTGCAATCAGTGATGCTCCGTGCCTATTATATTCAGCTGTTATACATCTGCCCCCACTGTAACCTTCTGCATGCCTCATGAACCGTGCATAGTTCAAATATGTTACATGCACTGCCTGAGGGAGATTCTGGCATCCAAGTGAACACTTTCAATAGAACTATAATACAACACAACAATGAGATAGTTTCTCTAAGCAAGCTGTAGCACCATGTAAAATATTGTCAATTCACCCATACCCCTTAATGTAACAATTATTCTTTTTAAAACATTAAAATATATCTGATTTACTAGGGAGAAACATGACTATTACTTTAAATTGTGCCAGAGGGGGTGGAATTATTTTAGGCAGAGTTGTGTATTACCCTGTCTTTGTCATTAGACACCAGGATCAAAGGCAGAGGGGCTGGAGGATTGAACATGTGGATGTCCTCGAGCGAAGAGAGGAAAAAGACCCGATGGGGCCAAAACAGCCTGCAGATGTAATCGTGACATGCAACGAGTGTGGTTTTTCCAAGAAACGGACAGGACTAGACAAGTGGTTTAACCTAACCTTACAGTAGGTACTTGCAAATGAGGCTGTCTCATCAGTACAGTAACGGGAAAAACCTTTGTGTCGGAAGTTTTATGATACCAATGGGTTGTGAGTTTCACTTCAACAGAGGGTGACCAGCCTGGAAAACAATAAAGTAACATTGCGCATTGGATTTTTTTTTTCTTTTACACAATTTTAAACATGTTTCATGTTATCAAATTAAGTAAGATGGTGATTTACTAAGTTAGATGTCATACATATACTAGCAAGGTTGTAATAGTATGTTGGTACAATGCATTCCTCAATTCTATTCTGTTATTAAAACAAAAAGTCCCTCTCTATTCTTTATCAGCCTGAGATAAATGTCACAGCTACAAACTGTAAATTTGATCCTTTAGCCAAGTTAGAAAGAGAGATCATGTGCTTTTACTTATTGCATAATGTTAGTGATGGAAACTGGATGACAATGTTTTGTGTGTATGTGGCCTTTTCAGCATGTAGCAATAGACCTGTTATGTTTCACTAGGCTAAAACCATAAAATGATGATTCATACAAACAATGTGCTTGCTCAAAGGTTACTGTGAGTGTTAGTGACAAAGTTCAAAGACAGGATTATTGGTGCCAAAAACTTGGTTTGAAGCGTAGAAAATTGGATTGTGAGTTTATTTATAATAATAATAATTCTGTTTAGCAAGTTCCCACATTGCCACCCATGAAGGCACATTAATTCACTGTACACTTGATAATTACAGTTCCAGCATATTCTTCAGCATTATCTCTGTATGTGAGTGATAAATGTGGCTGCACTTTTCCTTTACACACACAACTACACAAACCTTACATAATCATCATAAACACCCATGCTGATGCAGTTCCTCATTTGGAGAGACCAGAGGCAGTAGTTGAAAATGTGTAGTAGTACTTCACATCTGAAGAAAACCTTTGTGTCACTAAAATAAATGGTCTGTCAACACCATTTGGATACTGTCAGCTAAGCAGCGTTACAAACCAAGGCTGAGAAAATGAGGAGGCTATCAACATTTTTGTAGTTCCCTACGTTGTCCACACACAACACATTTGAAACCTACAACGTATGGTATTGGAATGCTTTGCTAAAACTTTTAGGAAAAGCAGCAATCTGGTGTTAGAGAAGGTAAAAATGAACTCTGTGAACTAAAAGATAGATTTAAATATCCACAGCAAAAGGCACCACTTAGTGCTGACTTCAAAAACTCATGCGACAGCTTCATGAACTTGAAGAGAAAAAGAAATCTTACAGATAGCAGGGTGGTTTATCTCTAAAGGCAGCCATGGTCCAGGCCCAGAGGCTCTAGGGAAGGTGTGTGTGGTGTGTGTGTGTGTGGGGTGGTGTGTGTGGTGTGTTGTGTGTGTGTGTGGTGTGTGTGTGTGTGTGTGTGTGTGTTGTGTGGTGTGTGTGTGTGTGTGTGTGGGTGGGTTGTGTGTTGTGTGTGTGTGTGTTGTGTGTGTGGGTGTGTGTGTGTGTGTGTGTGTGTGTGTGTGTGTGTGTGTGTGGTGTGTGTGTGTGTGTGTGGTGTGTGTGTGTGGGTGTGTTGTGTGTGTGTGTGTGTTTCTCCCTGCTATCTCTACCACTCGACGTGTCCTCCTCTCTCTTGCTTCAATCAGACTAATCATTTTCCTTGTTATGCTTCTCCACCCTCAGAGGCTGTCATGTCTCAGACAGACGGTCTGTGAGGAGATATGAGTTTGAAGAGCGGATGTGTTCTTTTGCTACACCTGCTTCATGTACCAATGTGTATTGTGATGTTTGTCACATTTAGCAGGACCAGATCTAGAACGTGGCTAATATTTAGTTGGGTCCTTGGCCTGGTTCCAGTTTAGGTTTTTAACATAGCACACACAGTTTGGTTATCGACACAGCAATCAATCTAAATTATTTTTTGACGTGACTATTACACTTACGTTGCGTAAGGTCCACTGTAGTTACCCAGGATAATAAACTGTATAAGTGATACATTGACAACTTCATGTCATCACTGATTTATGTAAAAAAAAATTATATATAATCCTGATTATAACACATGTGACCTATATACCTACACTCATCATTTGAGCAGGAGACTGCCTATTAACTAGAGTGATATATAATCCTATATCTGCCTGTATTGCAGGTGGTTCAGTTTTTGAAGTGAAACATGTTACTTTTTTTTTAAATGGTTCAGATAATGTTTAATTTTTTGTGTTTTATCTCATTCCATTCCAGACAAAAAATCCCTGCTTTTCCAAAGAGGTTTATTGATGAATAGAAATCCATAGGAGCACTTTAGCTAAAACTGGTATAGCGTAAACCAAATGTGGATATTAGACAAACTTATCACTGCCAAAATAGCTCATTTCTAAAAATCCAGAGACCCTCAGTGTTGCAGAGGCCAAATTTGTTCTTGTTTTGGGCAATCCCCTATTTACTGCTATTTTACGGGCAGCCAATATATTACTACCTTTTCATGCAACAAATGATAGGGTTATAAAATAAGATCAACATAGGCCTTGAAAGTCCTGAATTCATTTATCCATAAAAAATCTGATATGAATATCTTGTGTGATGTGTAGTTCAGTGTGTGGAGCAGGTAACAGGTCAGTGTATTGCCCAAGGACCCTGTCATATCACTTTAGTTGATGTCAGGATAAAGCTTGAGACCTTTCAGTCACAGCCCTCAAACCAAAGCAATCATCCCTTGTTTTTCCAGCAACCGTATCAGAAGACACACATCTGCATAAACACTGCCTTGACACTGGATAGGTGCAAAGACCATGGGAAAATCTATGATGTGAACCTCTGCCCTCCAGCCAAACACCACATCACTGTTATATCTCATCCATTTCATCTTTCAGCCCTCTCTTGCCTCTTTCACAGGCCCTAAGTATTCTCAAGTCCGCTGTCAGTCCTTGCTTTGTTGTTACTCAAAGATCTTTGGTGCGTGGAATCAATTTAGGATAAGAGTTCTCTAACACTGGCTGATGGCACCGAAAAGATGGTCGGACAGTATAGTTCAAAGCTGAAAGCAGTGTCTGGATACACATTAAAGCTTATTCATTGCTTTTTGCGTTACCTTGCCGTAGGACCAAAGAGAGGAGAGAATATTCATGACTAATTAGAAATGGATGATAGAGGCAGTACTGTATAGCCTCCGTACAAATCCATGACTTGTAACATTAATGCAATTTAGTTACGCTACACCGCTTTCATGTTATGCTTTAAACCAGGAAACACATACTTTTGAGTAATTACCATTCATGTGCTTTTGGTGGTTATACCTTGGTCAAAATGACAACAATTCTCATATTTTGATTGTAAGTACTGCAAGTCAGAACAGTCAATTGGCATAGTCTGAGCAATTGGCCTAACTAAAAAGTGGCATAGTGGAATATTCATGTGTCTTTGCAAAATAGTTGATGCTGCAAGCATTCACAATAAAATGTAAGGTCAGTTGCAGTATTACCACTCTCTAAAAGGAGGGAAGAAGCCTGATGGTCCTGATTTTGCACTCAAGCAAATGAATATTGCTATGAATAGAAAAATTGTTTTACCCACATCCTAGGCAAGTGTGTCGGTTTACATATGTGGCCCACCATATATGTACATATAAACGCAGACATACGTACATAACGACTTGGTCACTTTGTGTTTGGAGGATGGGACAGTTGCCTGTGTTGTGCCTGTCAGATGTGTAGTGTTGGCTCAGGTCCAAATTAGCACACTCCCTGGGGACTACAACAGCTGCCAATAACTGCTGCCCATAGGGGTATGTGATAGCTTCACAAAGCACAAGGGCCATATCAATCTTTCACATTGTGTTGACGTCCCAAAGCATGTCTCCCCTACGGGTCACTATTGTTTGGCATATCACAGCTACAATGATAGCGGAAAAGGCTTTGCTAATTTGTTGGCCATAATGAATGAATGATGAAGAATGAATGAATGAAAGAATGTATGCAACAAAGAATGAATGAAGAAAAATATGCAATAGTGTTGATTGATTGTCTTGTATCATCGGCTAGATGCGCAGTTTATGCACCTCTGTGAGATAATTACCATTCATGCATCTATATAATGCTTACCGCATTCTGTAAAAAGATGAAAAAACTGTTTCCCTGGAAAAGCATTTTCTCTGCCTGTGATTCTTCTCAATCACTGGAGTCTGCAGTCTATCCTAACACGCATTAGGCACAAAGGCAGGAAACATTCTTGATAGGTCAGTCCATCACAGAGCTAACATAGAAACACAACTCATTGTATATGCACACATAAATAACTTCACAAGTCCCAAGAGCCCATTTATTTCCAGTTTAGTAACAATATAGAGCAAGACAACTGTGAAAAATGGCAAACGTTTTTGGCTACAGTTACATGCCATTTCAATTTGCACATGTCCAGCTTTCTATACTTATACATTTAATTTAATGAACAGTGTCTCAGCTGACAGGGGCAAATTCATTCATTTATATTCTACTTTGTGAAGCAGATACTTTTTGACATGCAAAACTTCCTGAAATTTCATTAAGAGAGAACTTCTAAAATAACATGTCACTGAATTTGTAGCTGCAACTGGAATTTAGGTTGCTCCTGTCATGATGAATAAGTTACAACCAAATAAAGATTCTATTTTGAGAATATTCGATGCAGAGGAAAAACAAAAAACACCTCAGTTCACCATCTCTTTTTACACATTGTGAAGAGAGTAGGGAGTTCTGCAGCAGTTCTGATGTCACTATCAAGTTGTTTGTTGGCCAAAGTGTGAAAATGTCAAATCTATTAGGCGTCTCCTCTAGCATCTTCATATTATTATGGAAAGTGTTTTTATTTTAAGTTGGAGTAATTGCAGGTGAGTAGGTACACCTTCCCCACATTCTCCAGAATGAGCATCCAACTACGATTCCTTTCCGACAGATATGGAGTCGGCTTCACTTTGGATCAGAGCTCAGTGAGTCAGAGGATATTTCTAGGTCAGTGAACAGACAAATAGTAGTATACAGTTCAGTTGTACGTAGATCTCATCCATCTCTCAGAGATGGAAGAGTGTGAATGGTTATTTAGCTAGGTTTCTGTGTTGCTCATTGAAGCAATCCTGTCCTTGTCATGTCGTTATTCATGACCAACATGCTAGTGGTAAATGTTTATTTTTATAAATGAGGAAGTCAAAATGAAATCTATTTATAGCCGTAGAAACCTTAAACTAAGGAAACACTGTTCCTCAAAATCAGCTCTTGCATACATACAGTACATGGTATTTCCTGTAGCGTGAAGAGTATTTTGGTGCTATAGAAATGCTTTTATCAGGCAATGTTTTTAAGAGGAGTGTCATGACGTGGGCATGTCTTCTTGAATATGACCTGCTTGAATATGTGGCCTATGAAAAGGGAAAGACTCACCCTTGGACAGAAATATACAAATTCATGATGCCTAACAAATGTGTTCAATGTTTGTTTTCCCCATAAAACATTTGCGAGCTAATTTTGATGTTAATACTTGCATTGTGTACATTCTACCTGCTTGCAGTCTTTGCTGGAGCATTGCTGCGCTCCTTGGTGCTTTACCACCATGTGTAGATCAGTGGATAGTGTGAAACCATTGGCTGGTCAGTGTATCGCATCATGTGTGTATGTGCGTTTGTGTCCACGTCCATGTGCACAACAAAAAACTAAATGGAAACACACTTATAAAACACTAGCAACACTGGTGATCATAAACAAACCAACTTTGATGAATTACAATATTCTTGTGAACGTAATGAACTCATTTAACTTGTTTATAGTTGTAGTTCTATATTTGTATATAATATGAGCCTGTGATTGAGTACCTGGTGGTTTGAATTTTCTGAGATTTTGCCACTAGGTATCAAAACTTCTGTGTAGGATCACAAATCCCTACAGGACGAAGGGCTGCACAGCCAGGCTGCTCCTGTACATTTTCTGTACTTCATTTGTTTTCTTTATTTGTTTTTTACATTTGGATTGTGCCTTAAATAAACTATTCGTCTCCAAAATACATAAAGACAAGTAGACACAGAACCTTTTTATCTGTGTTTTAGTGTCACCACTTCAACAACTGTAGATTAGGTTTATGTAGAGAGATGAAGAATTCCATAGTTGACAAAGTAAACCCTTAGTAGTTCAAACAAACCACTAGGCTAGATGAATGAAACTTGTTAACCTCTACTGCTGAAACCTCACACTGACAAAACTCCCTACTAAACATTAAACCACTAGATGGTGACATTGATCCATAAAAATCCAGTGATCCATCTTCATCTCTTTTCTCTAAATGATCTTTAGTACTACTTTCAAATAGAGTTGAGCTTTTACATTAAATGTAAGACTTAAAACCAGATTAGAGTTAGGGGTGTCGGTCAGGCTGACTGTCTCACTTTATTGCTCTGCTTCTAGGTGGCCTAGACTTCAGAATTATTTTTAAAAGCACATAATAAATTATAATTACCATTTTGAGCTCATATTAATTCATCCAGGTAGTGTCACAAATGTACATGAAATGAAAATGTATATACTTGATACAATTATGTAGAATGTCTTTCAGTGAAAGTCTATGAACTTTAGCTGAAACTTTTAATGCACCTGCACACAGAAATCCAGTCTAAATATTTTTTACCTGGTTTAATAAAGATGGAAAATGAATAGCTTAATTAAGAAGATCAGTGATGATAGGAATCAAGCCTGACATGAAAGAATGTATAGTACATTAGAATGTGAGAACAGTATTGTAGCATTTTCCCTGCATGAATGTAACTTTCTGTCATCATATCAACAACTTGCACCCGATGTAAGCATTACATAAACTCTTCCATTATTCCTGACATGTACAGATCACGAAAACTCCCTCTATCTATTTTCTCTTGTGTCTTTGCAAATATGTGTGTGGTGCATTGCGTGATACCCTGTAGAATAGACATGCCGAGCTTTTGATTCTGACTGTGGCAGGGCAGTCTCAGTGGTATAATTGCATCACCTCTTGGGTGAAAAAAAGGTTTGCTCGAGCGAGCCAGAGGGACTATTTTCCCCTTTCATTCCCACTTTTTTCTTTCAATTTTCTTTTTGCTCGTCATATTACTCCTTACTAAGCTGGAGTCTGTTGATTACTTCTCTCCTCTCCTAATAAGAACACACAGACGTGTGTGTGTGTGTGGTGTGTGGTGTATGCACAGACAAAGACACAATCCTTCATCCTAATCCCTCCTGCTTTGAACAAGCCTCTATACATCTGACAGAGTGGATCTTTATGCAGCCTCTCTTTGCAGTCTATGGAGATAGTAGTGAAATGACTTCCCTATGAGCTTTCTAGCTTTCTACGCAGTAGAGGAGTGATTGGGGAATAGGCTGCTGCCTGTGGGCGTAATGCTTCAATACACCAAAGACATGAATATGTGGATCTGATTCTATTCCTCCAACATTCGGCAGTTTACTTATTCATTTCCCTGCTCCCTTTTTGCTTGCATTTTGACTTTGCCAACTGTGCTCTTATTTATTCTTGTAAAATGGATTGGGAATTACATTTTGTTTTTTGACAATTTGCCTAATCATTTTTTTTTTGTATATCATCACACTTACACAGTTAGACAATCCTCAATTGGAAGCTGCCCAGAGCCGTTTTCTCCTGCACTAGAAGTACAACCCTGTAAAAAACACATTTAGTCCAAAGATAGTCCGATAAGTCTCAGCTATGTCAGGAAAGAGAAATGGAACCTAAGATTTTCATTAGCGTACAGCAATAAGACACTAGACGTGGACACACTATCAAAGCATCCAGAGGAAATGAAGCACACCTGTTACTGGTGGAGTCATGCAGCTCTGCGGCATGTGATGAGACAATCAGCCCTCTCTTACACACAAACACACACAATTTCATACTGTATGTCACATGTGACGTGCTTCTGTCAAGTTTAGGAGCACAGTTGAAAGGCAGAATAGACCAATAACTGTGACTCCCCATTTCTGGATTCAGAAAAGGAAACTTCCAGTTTAGTAATTCATGTATGCTTACATCTACAACTGCAACTGCTGTACATCACAGGCCGCTCTGCGCTGTATGCCATGCCGCCTAAATCTTGCACTGTCCAAAGTACTGAACAAATAAGGTGAGGTGTCCACACAAACTTCATAGACCATTCTGCTGAAATTGGATCTCACAGTCCCTTAAAATTTGTCAAATTTAAACATCAAAAGACAAAGCTGTTCCAGCTTAAATAACCTACCTTTTAGATAAAGTATTGTATATAACACTGAATTGTGTCAGGGGAGGATATCTGTATATTGGATATGTGTAGTAGCAGCCAGCTTTCTTAAGAGTGAACATATGTGTACTGCATGTCTCAGTGCTCTACTATTGATTATCTAGACAGAGAATGAATGAGTTTAAAGATATTGGTAAAAGATAATAGCTGTGAACCCACAACATAGTAATGTTGCTCTGAGCTAGAAAGCCAGGCATTTATCTTATCCTCTCTTTGACTAATCTAGGCAACGTTCCTTGCTAGACATGCTACATTTCAAGACAACAGCAGGGAAAAATAATCATTTACTCTGTTTTGTATTCCTGCCACGTCTTCCCACAGTTGTCTCTCTTGCTGTCAGCGTCTTCTGTCAAGGGATGTTTTGTTCCCATCACAATCTCCTTTAACTATTTCAGGACATTTTTAAATTTTGGAGCAATCTGCAGTCTGTTTTGGTACTGTAAAATTGAATTTAGCACTCATTATGTTGCATTTGTCTAAAAAAATGTAATAATTTCAAGGATACAATTTATATCCAGTTTTATGTTATCCTTACTGTATCTCAATCAATGTGATATTTCCTCCTATACTGTAGACAGTGTTTTGGCATTAAATACGACAATTTCTTTTCCAAAGTATGTTTATTGCTCAAACCTTATAAATTATTACAGCCTGTATTGGGAATAACAAATACTACTTTAAGATGGACCAAAATTCACATAAAGCTTATTAAGTAACTTTTTGATGTTAATGGACATCAGTTACTTAAGCCATTGCCAAATGAGTTTGCTACAAAGCTATTAGACTATCACCACACTCTCTTTTATTTCTTAGTTCTATGTTCAGAAACTGCTGTTGTCCAATGACTTTTGTGCGCAGAATTTGAATGAAGATAATAATTTTTTTTTTAATCCTCCGTGTCCTCCTTGGCTACTAGCAACTTCATTGAGGAGGGTTGGGGGCGGTACGCGATCATGGAAGGCTTGTATCATTGGACTCACTGACAATTTTGTTGTCATTACTTAGAATTCCCCATGAGGCGACATAAACTATGCACTGTAGCGTTAGAGGATAATACAGATCAAATGCTATGGACATATAGTAAATGGAACCTTTTCACAATACTTGAAGCCCAATCAGGGATCCCATACAACACAGAGAATCGTCTTACTCTTCGTTAATATAAAAGTATTTGGCTTTTTCTTACACTAGATGGGGCTACGACAAAACTATCAGGCAACATGCACGCTTTTGTTTCTATCTTATTCAAGCTGATTCACCTAATAATGTTCTGCATCTTTAGCCTATCAAATGAAAATTGTGCATGCATGACATAAGTAACATTTTGCGAAATATACCAGATTTTGTGGCTGTTTGATTTACCATTCATACAACTAAGGTTTGATTTTGAATCTTGTGCACTGCATTGCTGCACAATGATATAACTACAAACTTTTGACAATAACAAAGTGGACATGATGGTCACTGTGATAGATTATCTATCTTTAGCAAGCTTCAAGTCTTTATTTTTCTGACACGGGCCACTTTTAAAGGGGGCAACATGGGGGAGGAAAATCATATCAGTTCTAAAAGGCTGGCTTTTATGGTCTAATGTAGTCTATCAAAAAGGCTCCCTGTGCATGAAATAGAGAAAATTCAAAGTGATAACAAGAGTGGCACAGGTCAGTCATTGCCTGTAGAGAGTGGTAGGTAGCAGAACAAAGAGATGGGAGATCACTGTATTTAAAAACATGAGAGGACAAAATTTGATGTGTGATGGGTTTAGGATGGGTCTGGCAGGGACACGGCAGCAGGCTTGTGTAGGGAGATGTTGAGTGGGAGCAACTAAAACGTTCATTCTGCCGTTTTCACTTGGAAACCACAAAGCCAAGAAGACCCATATCACATATACGCACATCGTGTTCAAAGGACAACAGATTCAAGTTTTCTTCTACTCTCCCGAGCATTGGCCCTTGTAAAAGGACCTTACAAAGCAGGAAATCCATAAATTATGCATTTCAACCATTTGATGTATCTTTTTTCCAGACATACAATGCTAGTGTAATTAAATATGCTTGAATCCATCAATAAAAATTGTAGACAGCCAGTAGTGCTCAAAAAATTATAGCACCCAGACAAAGGAGTGATTGCACCTCCACTTCTTAAGAGTGTCAGATAAAGAAGTGTTAGCCTTATTCTTCCACACACATTTAGTTGACACAGGGATCAGGGTGCAAACTACAGGGGAGCCAAGGAGAGCTTAGCAGCTCTTGAGAAGTCATGAGCTACCTTGAAACATGATGCATTTCTATTTTTCTGTATCTTTATCACATGGATCATGAGTAAATGAGGCTATCATTGATACATGATTCATGCTTGAGGGTGTTTTATCACTAATTCACTTTAATAAAGATACCGGCATGCATGCTATTCCTGCCATCACCATCAAAGCTGGCGGTGCAACATCAAGAACTTCACTGTGCAGAGTAGACTCTGCCCTGCTTTAGTTGGCTGTATTGTATCATACAGTGATGCTTGGTTTTGATCCCTATGTGGACGTTTTATGTGGTCATAAACTAATTATTATATATCAGATGCACTGACATAAAGGCATACGTGCTTTCAGCTATGAATGTTCCTTTGAGAGTCACGTCAGACAGCTAGAATGTGCAAAAACACGAAACTTGGGGATAACTGACATTGGTGTGCATGTGTTTCTGTAGAAATATGAACCCAATCGGCCACAAGGTGGCACTGTAATTAAGGCTTCAAATTGCAATTTGAAAGGCCACGCCCCCCGCACCGTAAGTCTGATTGACTTGAATTTTGTCACACAGGTGCAACTTAATGTGCTCTACAAAAAAGCCTCAAGGATCATTAAGGTTTGCCGGAAAATCTTTCCGCCATTTTGAATTTTTTGAAAACACATTTTTGAGATCTCCTCCTACACTGCAGCTCTGATTGCCAACACAATTTCAGTGAATCATCCATTGATCCAACTTATTACAAGTTGTATAAAGCATGCCCATATCTCAATTAATATTTTGAAGTTATTGACCAATGAACTTTGAAAGGGGCGTGGCTCTGGACATAAATTAACCAAATCAGGCCAATCATCGCAAAACTCACAAGGGTATGTTCAGGTAAGTGCTCCAGATATCCCAGACGGTTTATATACATACGTTATTAGGGGGCGCTACAAGCGCAAGATAGGTGAGTGGCATTAAACACATTTTACTAAATCACATATTCATTGTCCAATCATCACACATCTCTCAGGATATGTCCTCATAAGTACCTGAACCACGCCCTGAAAGTTTCATTCAATTGAACACCAGGGGGCGCTATAAATGCAAACAAACTTCAGGTGAGACAGCACAAATCAGCTATAAATGACTAAATCTTTGTCCAATTAAAACAAAACCTCCAGGAAAGTCTACATAATGACCTCACACATATACTGCAAGTCTCATTCAATTGACCACTAAAGGGTGCTTTAAATGCACAATAACTGGATGTGAGTGACACAAATCAAGGTTTGAGCTTGGAATTGCAGCTTGTGGCTTCATTAGCAATTGTTTTTGTGTTGGTCATCTCCTTTAAGTAAATTGCCGTGAGCTGGACTGAGCTACATATCACACTGAATGAAATAAAATGTTTTTGACCAATCAGTTGTAGGCTTTTTAAACAAGTGCACTGTTTGTCCAATTGTTACAAAGCTTGCTGCATATGTTTTAAACGACGTTGGACCACATGTGTGAAATTACTTTGAAGTTACCATTGAGAAAAAAGGTTTGAACCCGCGAATTGCCGCTTAAAGTTTGTATTTTTTTCTATCCTTGTTGTTTAATAATTATTCTTTGGTTTTGCACTGTATGCTTTAATTCTGTTTTTATGTACCGAATAATTTCATGTATACAGATTAATAGAACTCTTCTTTTACCATTCTAAAAAAAAGAGCGCTGACATGACTAATCACTCTCTGTACATTAATCTGTAGCCCCAAAAAAAAATCTTAGATCCTTTTGTGAAAAACGGTGGTAGTATGGTAGAACTGGGGCAAATAATTACTTACAGTATTGTAGTTTAATATTGATGGCACTAATTTGTATGAATTTTAGCATTTCTATATTCTTTTAATTTCTGAAGCCTGCTCAAAGTCTTCACAGTCTATCCCACCGTTCTGTAAAAGGGCCTATAAATATAGCTTTTTTGATCAGAATGTAAGTAACAACGGCTCTTTTTTTATATGAAAATACTAATGCTTCACTGTGCTAGTGACAACTTTGAAAACTGTGGTGTGTGTGAGAGAGAGAGACAGTTAATGTCTGAACATTTTGTATATGAGAATGCGTGTTTACACAGTGGTGATGTATTTCATTAATTTGCTCCTGCAGGCTTTTGCTCTCAATAAGAACATGTCTCAGTCAGCAGTGTGGTAACATAAGAATATGTATTAAAAAAACAGTGTGTTTAACATGTTTTACCTATATGCCTTTGCACTGTTAAAGCATGTCCATGGAGGTTACCTTGGGTTTTGGCAGGATGTGTTCACTTCCTGTCAGTATATTTTTCTTCCATCTACAGGAAACATGTACAGGGGTCTCTGTCTATAGCACTTCCTAGAGTTGTTTGCTTGCAGTCTGCTAGCCGACCTCCTGTGTTTGACAGAACTGTGAGTGGTAGAAACTGTACAGGGTGTCTCTCTAGCCTCAAGCTCAATCCCCAAACCCCAAGATGAAACTGTAGACTTGTTGACGTAAGGGTGCCAGTCAAGATCGTGACAGAAGCTAAAGTTGACATCTGAAGATAGCAGTTGTTACTCCTACCCTATTATTAACTCTGTCAGCACACACCATAAGTGCTGGCATGTACACATACCCATTAAAAGTCTATCTGGTCACATACCACTCTCATGGCTGGATTATAAAATGAACAACTAAATTAACAATATTTAAAGGAAACAATCTCAAGAGTGTAGATATGTGTTTACATGTAAACTAGGCTGTAACAATATGCAATATGAAATCCAAATTGTAACACTCAGATCCCTGAAACCTACAGTAGCCTATGTCACGGAGTGAGAAGGCCAGAATTGCGACACACCCCTTCCAACTCCCAGAATTATCCTTCCCATCCAGATCCAGTGCTATAAATTATTATTAGTAATAGTTCTTTTGGTGCCTTATCCCCGTTTTGTCTGGTGTGTTAAACTACTGTAAAGACAGTACAAGGTGCTCATAAGATAAACTCTCACACACATTCACACTTTGACATGGGACTGCAGGGCCAGGGATTGTCAGACAGAATGGGGTGTGCTAGCTAGCTGGCTAAATTACCATTATGAAGTTGTCTATCTATACTGTTAACGTTACTGATGAATTTGTGGGTTAGCCCAGAGTTGGGAATCGTGGTCAAAACAATCATACTAAAAATAACATGTATTATTAAATGTCTGTGCCCATAGACAGTTAAAGAAATGGACCAACAGATCCCGTTGTTCTGGAGGTAGACCAGCGAAGGATATTAGAAGCACTTTTCCGGTGATGGCTGAGCGTTACTGCGCAGCCTCCAACTGATCTTGACGACGTAGATGTAACGTGAGCAATGTGTCTGAAAGTTGTAAATCTTCTGGTAGCTGTGCCAAAAGACATCTCAGTCATTCTAAATCTTGCAGAGAAGGAGAGCACAGGTATACTGTATGTATAATTTGCCCAATGTATGCAAAAATGTGGACACGATTATGTATGCAGACGATACGGTAATTTTCACACAAGCCAAAAGTACTGATGATGCAGCCCATCAGCTTTCATTGGCTTTAAATGACTTACAAAAATGGCTGAATGACTCATGCCTGTGCCTTAATGTTAAAAAGACTGTATCAATGTTTTTTAGTAAACCTAAAACAACCGTGACCGCTGTAAAAGTTCGCTTGGGTGGACTAGAATTGATTAATGTTGAGGAATTTAAGTATTTGGGAGTAATGATAGACTCGAAATTGTCTTTAAAAACACGTTAAAAAAGTTGTGAAAACAGTAATGTTAATATACGGAATTTTAGGCAGGTTCGTTCATCATTAACAGATACAGCAGCGATTACTTCCTGCACTCTATGATACTGGCTCATATGAGTACTGTATACAAGTTGGTCCTATACGAGTCACGTGCTATTGAGCCAATCAAGTATGCTACAAAAGAGCATTGAAAATATTAGACAAGACAAACCTTCATCATATCACCATTGCCAAATTTTAGATAAATATAGCTTTTAAATTTTGCTAATTTCAAATTATTTAAATCAGCCTGTCTAATCTGTAAGGTTATACATGGTTTGGCGCCTCCACCATTGAGTGATTTTATTAAAAAAAAGTCTAGCAGTGTTGCCGGGACGAGTGACTAGAGCCACTATGAGAGGCAATTGCGACTTGGCGTTTAGGCGAACTGCCTTTTCACAGAACGTTCTGTCATATCAGGGAGTGAGCTTCTGGAATAGTATCCACAATCAGTGAGGGAAAGCACAAGTCTTCTTCTATCTTAGGAGTCGTTTAAAAGTGTGGCTGAGGGACACACAAACTTGTGATCATGTTCAGCGAATTTTTATGTATCAGACGTAAACAGAGTTACTGCATTATTAAAATGTGGGTCATGCATAATAGGGTGGTGTGTAGGGGTCAGTGCAATATAGGGTGGTGTTATATGGGTCAGTGCAATATAGGGTGGGTGATATGGGTCAGTGCAATATCAGGT
>NC_045746.1:1167998-1168129 GCF_008692095.1 Etheostoma spectabile
CCTATATTGCACTGACCCACATTTTTAATAATGCAGTAACTCTGTTTTACGTCTGATACATAAAAATTCGCTGAACATGATCACAAGTTTGTGTGTCCCTCAGCCACACTTTTAAACGACTCCTAAAGATA
>NC_045746.1:1168154-1176460 GCF_008692095.1 Etheostoma spectabile
AGAAAGATAGGAAGACTTGTGCTTTCCCTCACTGATGTGGATACTATTCCAGAAGCTCACTCCCTGATAGACAGAACGTTCTGTGAAAAGGCAGTTCGCCTAAACGCCAGTCGCAATTGCCTCTCATAGTGGCTCTAGTCACTCGAGTCCCGGCAACACTGCTAGACTTTTGTTTAATAAAATCACTCAATGGTGGAGGCGCAAACATGTATAACCTTACAGATTAGACAGGCTGATTTAAATAATTTGAAATTAGCAAAATTTAAAAGCTTATATTTATCTAAAATTTGGCAATGGTGATATGATGAAGGTTCTTGTCTAATATTTCAATGCTCTTTTGTAGCATACTTGATTGGCTCAATAGCAGCGTGACTCGTATAGGACCAACTGTGATACAGTACTCAATATGAGCCAGTATCATAGGGTGAGGAATTAATCGTGCTGTATCGTTAATGATGAACGAAACGCCTAAAATTCGTATATTAACATTTATGTTTTCACAACTTTTTTAACGTGTTTTTTAAAGGACAATTTCGGTCTATCATTACTCCCAAATACTTAAATTCCTCAACATTAATCAATTCTAGTCCACCAAGCGAACTTTTACAGCGGTCACGGTTGTTTTAGGTTTACTAAAAAACATTGATACAGTCTTTTTAACATTAAGGCACAGGCATGAGTCATTCAGCCATTTTTGTAAGTCATTTAAAGCCAATGAAAGCTGATGGGCTGCATCATCAGTACTTTTGGCTTGTGTGAAAATTACCGTATCGTCTGATACATAATCGTGTCCACATTTTTGCATACATTGGGCAAATTATAAATACAGTTACCTGTGCTCTCCTTCTCTGCAAGATTTAGAATGACTGAGATGTCTTTTGGCACAGCTACCAGAAGATTTACAACTTTCAGACACATTGCTCACGTACATCTACGTCGTCAAGATCAGTTGGAGGCTGCGCAGTAACGCTCAGCCATCACCGGAAAAGTGCTTCTAATATCCTTCGCTGGTCTACCTCCAGAACAAGGGATCTGTTGGTCCATTTTTAAATGTCTATGGGCACAGACATTTAATAATACATGTATTTAGTATGATTGTTTGACCACGATTCCCAACTCTGGGCTAACCCACCATCATCAGTAACGTTAACAGTATAGATAGACAACTTCTATAATGGTAATTTAGCAGTAGCTAGCACACCCCATTTGTCTGACAATCCCTGGCCCTGCAGTCCCATGTCAAAGTGTGAATGTGTGGAGAGTTTATCATGAGCACCTTGTACTGTCTTTACAGTAAGTTTAACACACCAGACAAAACGGGGATAAGGCACCAAAAGAACTATTACTAATAATAATTTATAGCACTGGATCTGGATGGGAAGGATAATTCTGGGAGTTGGAAGGGGGGTGGTCGCAATTCTGCCTCTCACTCCGTGACATAGGCTACTGTAGGTTTCAGGGATCTGAGTGTTACAATTTGGATTTCATATATGCATATTGTTACAGCCCTAGTTTACATGTAAACACATATTACACTCTTGAGATGTTTCCTTTAAAATATTGTTAATTTAGTTGTTTATTTTATAATCCAGCCATGAGAGTGGTATGTGACCAGATAGACATTTTATGGGTATGTGTACATGCCAGCACTTAGATGTGTGGTGTGCTGACAGAGTTAATAATAGGTGTAGGAGGTAACAACTGCTATCTTCAGATGTCAACATTTTAGCTTCTGTCACGATCTTGACTGGCATCCCTTACGTCAACAAAGTCTACAGTTTCATCTTGGGGTTTGGGGAGTATGAGCTTGAGGCTAGAGAGACACACCTGAACAGTTTCTACCACTCACAGTTCTGTCAAACACAGGAGGTCGGCTAGCAGAATGCAAGCAAACAACTCTAGGAAGTGCTATAGACAGAGACCCCTGTACATGTTCCTGTAGATGGAAGAAAAATATACTGAAAGGAAGTGAACACATCCTGCCAAAACCAAGGTAACCTCCATGGACATGCTTTAACAGTGCAAAGGCATATAGGTAAAACTGTTAAAACACATGTTTTTTTTAATACATACTTATGTTACCACACTGGCTGACTGAGCAGTGTTATTGAGAGCAAAAGCCTGCAGGAGCAAATTAAATGAAATAAATCACACTGTGTAAACACGATTCTATATAAAAAATGTTCAGACATAACTGTCTCTCTCTCTCACACACACACAGTTTTCAAAGTTGTCACTGCACAGTGAAGCATTAGTATTTTCATAAAAAAAAGAGCCGTGTGTTACTTACATTCTGATCAAAAAAGCTATATTTTATGGGCCTTTACAAGAACGGGGGATAGACTGTGAAGACTTTGAGCAGGCTTTCAGAAATTAAAAGAATATAGAAATGCTAAAATTCATACAAATTAGTGCCATCAATATAAACTACAATACTGTAATGTAATTATTTGCCCCAGTTCTACCATACTACCACCGTTTTTCACAAAAGGATCTAAGATTTTTTTTTGGGGCTACAGATTAATGTACAGAGAGTGAATTAGTCATGTCAGCGCTCTTTTTTTTAGAATGGTAAAAGAGAGTTAATTAATCTGTATACATGAAATTATTGGTACATAAAAAAAGAATTAAAGCATACAGTGCAAAACCAAAAAGAATTAATTAAACAACAAGGATAGAAAAAAATACAAAACTTTAAGCGGCAATTCGCGGGTCAAACCTTTTTTCTCAATGGTAACTTCAAAGTAATTTCACCATGTGGTCCAACGTCGTTATAAAACATATGCAGCAAGCTTTGTAACATTGGACAACAGTGCACTTTGTTTAAAAAGCCACAACTGATTGGTCAAAAAACTTTATTTTCATTCAGTGTGATATGTAGCTCAGTCCAGCTCACGGCAATTTACTAAAGGAGATGACCAACACAAAACAATTGCTAATGAAGCCACAAGCTGCAATTCCAAGCTCAAACCTTGATTTGTGTCACTCCACATCCAGTTATTGTGCATTTAAAGCACCCTTTAGTGGTCAATTTGAATGAGACTTGCAGTATATGTGTGAGGTCATTATGTAGACTTTCCTGGAGGTTTTGTTTAATTGGACAAAGATTTAGTCATTTTAGCCTGATTTGTGCTGTCTCACCTGAAGTTTGTTTGCATTATAGCGCCCCTGGTGTTCAATGAATGAAACTTTAGGGCGTGGTTCAGGTACTTATGAGGACATATCCTGAGAGATGTGTGATGATTGGACAATGAATATGTGATTATAGTAAAATGTGTTTATGCCACTCACCTATCTTGCGCTTGTAGCGCCCCCTAATACGTATGTATATAAAACCGTCTGGGTAATCTGGAGCACTTACTGAACATACCCTGTGAGTTTTGCGATGATTGGCCTGATTGTGTTAATTTATGTCCAGAGCCACGCCCTTTCAAAGTTCATTGGTCAATAACTTCAAATATTAATGAGATATGGGCATGCTTTATACAACTTGTAATAAGTTGGATCAATGGATGATTCACTGAAATTTGTTGGCAATCAGAGCTGCAGTGTAGGGGAGATCTCCAAAAATGGGTTTTCAAAAAATTCAAAATGGCGGAAAGATTTTCCGGCAAACCTTAATGATCCTTGAGGCTTTTTTGTAGAGCACATTAAGTTGCACCTGTGTGACAAAATTCAAGTCAATAGACTTACGGTGCGGGGGGGTGGCCTTTCAAAGTTGCAATTTGAAGCCTTAATTACAGTGCCACCTTGTGGCCGATTGGGTTCATATTTCTACAGAAAACCATGCACACCATGTCAGTATTCCCCAAGTGTGGTTTTTGCACATTCTAGCTGTCTGACTGTTGACTCTCAAAGGAACATTCATAGCTGAAAGCACGTATGCCTTTATGTCAGTGCATCTGATATATAATAATTAGTTTATGACCACATAAAACGTCCACATAGGGATCAAAACCAAGCATCACTGTATGATACAATACACCAACTAAAGCAGGGCAGAGTCTACTGCACAGTGAAGTTCTTGATGTTGCACCGCCAGCTTTGATGGTGATGGCAGGAATAGCATGCCTGCCGTATCTTTATTAAGTGAATTAGTGATAAAACACCCTCAGCATGAATCATGTATCAATGATAGCCTCATTTACTCATGATCCATGTTGATAAAGATACAGAAAAATAGAAATGCATCATGTTTCAAGGTAGCTCATGACTTCTCAAGAGCTGCTAAGCTCTCTTGGCTCCTGTAGTTTGCACCCTGATCCCTGTGTCAACTAAATGTGTGTGGAAGAATAAGGCTAACATTTCTTTATCTGACACTCTTTAAGAAGTGGAGGGGCAATCCTTTGTCTGGGTGCTATAATTTTTTTGAGCACTACTGGCTGTCTACAATTTTTATTGATGGATTCAAGCATATTTAATACACTAGCATTGTATGTCTGGAAAAAAGATACATCAAATGGTTGAATGCATAATGGTTATGGATTTCCTGCTTGTAAGGTCCTTTTACAAGGGCCAATGCTCGGGAGAGTAGAAGAAAACTTGAACATTGTTGTCCTTTGAACACGATGTGCGTATATGTGATATGGGTCTCTTGGCTTTGTGGTTTCCAAGTGAAAACGGCAGAATGAACTTTTAGTTGCTCCCACTCAACATCTCCCTACACAAGCCTGCTGCCGTGTCCCTGCCAGACAATCCTAAACATCACACATCAAATTTTGTCCTCTATGTTTTTAAATACAGGATCTCCCATCTCTTTGTTCTGCTACCTACCACATCTGCTAGCAATACTACCTATCTATTATTTATTTCTTTCTTTTTGTTGCTACTTACAAATGATGACCGTGCCACTGTACGCTTGTATATCACTTATTGAAATTTCCTATTTCATCCACAGGGAGCTTTTGATAGACTAATAGACATAAAGCCAGCCTTTTAGAACTGATATGATTTTCATACCCCATGTTGCCCCTTAAAAGTGGCCCGTGTCAGAAAAATAAAGACTTGAAGCTTGCTAAAGATAGATAATCTATCACAGTGACCATCATGTCCACTTGTATTGTCAAAAGTATGTAGGTGATGTAATCATGCAGCAATGCAGTGCACAAGATTCAAAATCAAACCTTAGTTGTATGAATGGTAAATCAAACAGCCACAAAATCTGGTATATTTCGCAAAATGTTACTTATGTCATGCATGCACAATTTTCATTTGATAGGCTAAAGATGCAGAACATTATTAGGTGAATCAGCTTGAATAAGATAGAAACAAAAGCGTGCATGTTGCCTGATATGTTTTGTCGTAGCCCCTAGTGTAAGAAAAAGCCAAATACTTTATATTAACGAAGAGTAAGACGTTCTCTGTGTTGTATGGGATCCCGATTGGGCTTCAAGTATTGTGAAAAGGTTCCATTTACTATGATGTCCATAGCATTTGATCTGTATTATCCTAACGCTACAGTGCATAGTTTATGTCGCCTCCATGGGGAATTCTAAGTAATGACAACAAAATTGTCAGTGAGTCACTGATACAAGCCTTCCATGATCGCGTACCGCCCCCAACCTCCTCAATGAAGTTGCTAGTAGCCAAGGAGGACACGGAGGATTACAAAAAAAAATTATTATCTTCATTCAAATTCTGCGCACAAAAGTCATTGGACAACAGCAGTTTCTGAACATAGAACTAAGAAATACAAGAGAGGTGTGAGCTGATAGTCTTAATTAGCTTTGTAGCAACTCATTGGCAATGGCTTGAAGTAACTGATGTCCATTCATCAAAAAGTTACTTAATAAAGCTTTATGTGAATTTTGGTCCATCTTAAATGTAGTATTTAGTTATTCCCAATACAGGCTGTAATAATTTATAAGGTTTGAGCAATAAACATACTTTGGAAAAGAAAATGTCGTATTTAATGCCAAACACTGTCTATCAGTATAGGAGGAAATATCACATTGATTGAGATACAGTAAGGATAACATAAACTGGAATAAATTGTATCCTTGAAATTATTACATTTTTTTAGACAAATGAACATATGAGTGCTAAATCAATTTTACAGTACCAAAACAGACTGCAGATTGCTCCAAAATTTAAAAATGTCCTGAAATAGTTAAAGATTGAGATTGTGATGGGAACAAAACATCCTTGAGAAGACGCTGACAGCAAGAGAGACAACTGTGGGAAGACGTGGCAGGAATACAAAACAGAGTAAATGATTATTTTTCCCTGCTGTTGTCTTGAAATGTAGCATGTCTAGCAAGGAACGTTGCCAGTAGATTAGTCAAAGAGAGGATAAGATAAATGCCTGGCTTTCTAGCGCTCAGAGCAACATTACTATGTTGTGGGTTCACAGCTGATTATCTTTACCAATATCTTTAAACTCATTCATTCTCTGGTTTAGATAATCAATAGTAGAGCACTGAGACATGCAGTACACTATGTTCACTCTTTAAGAAAGCATGGCTGCTACTATCACATATCCAATATACAGATATCCTCCCTGACACAATTCAGTGTATATAACAATACTTTTATCTAAAAGGTAGGTTAATTTAAGCTGGAACAGCTTTGTCTGTTTGATGTTTAAATTTGACAAATTTAAGGGACTGTGAGATCCAATTTCAGCAGAATGGTCTATGAAGTTTGTGTGGACACTGCACCTTATTTGTTCAGTACTTTGGACAGTGCAAGATTTAGGCGGCATGGCATACAGCGCAGAGCGGCCTGTGATGTACAGCAGTTGCAGTTGTAGATGTAAGCTACATGAATTACTAAACTGGAAGTTTCCTTTTCTGAATCCAGAAATGGGGAGTCACAGTGATTTGGTCTATTCGCCTTTAACATGTGCTCCTAAACTTGACAGAGAGCCGTCACATGTGACATACAGTATGAAAGGTGTGTTGTTGGTAAGAGAGGGTGATTGTCTCACATGCCGCAGAGCTGCATGACTCCACAGTAACAGGTGTTGCTTCATTTCCTCTGGATGCTTTGATAGTGTGTCCACGTCTAGTGTCTTATTGCTGTACGCTAATGAAATATTAGGTTCCATTTCTCTTTCGATATAGCGAGACTATCGGACAATCTTTGGACTAAATGTGTTTTTTACAGGGTGTACTTCTAAGTGCAAGGAGAAAAGGCCTGGGCAGCTTCGAACTTGAGGATTGTCTAAACTGTAGTAAGTTGAGAATCAAAAACTCGATTACGGCAATGTAACACAAATCTTGGTGATGTGGTCAAGATTGTCACAGAGGTATATAGACGAAATGTAGGTACTGTTCCCAATATGGGCACATTCTACAAGAAAAATTATGAGCAGGCAAGTTGCAAAGGACGAGCACATGGCAAGCACACAACGGGGGCGGGAAATAAATGACTATATAGTAAACTGCCGATCCCTGATATGACAGAACGTTCTGTGAAAAGGCAGTTCGCCTAAACGCCAAGTCGCAATTGCCTCTCATAGTGGCTCTAGTCACTCGAGTCCCGGCAACACTGCTAGACTTTTGTTTAATAAAATCACTCAATGGTGGAGGCGCAAAACATGTATAACCTTACAGATTAGACAGGCTGATTTAAATAATTTGAAATTAGCAAAATTTAAAAGCTTATATTTATCTAAAATTTGGCAATGGTGATATGATGAAGGGTTCTTGTCTAATATTTCAATGCTCTTTTTAGCATACTTGATTGGCTCAATAGCAGCGTGACTCGTATAGGACCAACTGGTGTACAGTACTCAATATGAGCCAGTATCATAGAGTGAGGAATTAATCGTGCTGTATCTGTTAATGATGAACGAAACTGCCTAAAATTCCGTATATTAACATTTATGTTTTCACAACTTTTTTAACGTGTTTTTTAAAGGACAATTTCGGTCTATCATTACTCCCAAATACTTAAATTCCTCAACATTAATCAATTCTAGTCCACCAAGCGAACTTTTACAGCGGTCACGGTTGTTTTAGGTTTACTAAAAAACATTGATACAGTCTTTTTAACATTAAGGCACAGGCATGAGTCATTCAGCCATTTTTGTAAGTCATTTAAAGCCAATGAAAGCTGATGGGCTGCATCATCATACTTTTGGCTTGTGTGAAAATTACCGTATCGTCTGCATACATAATCGTGTCCACATTTTTGCATACATTGGGCAAATTATACATACAGTATACCTGTGCTCTCCTTCTCTGCAAGATTTAGAATGACTGAGATGTCTTTTGGCACAGCTACCAGAAGATTTACAACTTTCAGACACATTGCTCACGTTACATCTACGTCGTCAAGATCAGTTGGAGGCTGCGCAGTAA
>NC_045746.1:1176470-1178418 GCF_008692095.1 Etheostoma spectabile
TCACCGGAAAAGTGCTTCTAATATCCTTCGCTGGTCTACCTCCAGAACAACGGGATCTGTTGGTCCATTTCTTTAACTGTCTATGGGCACAGACATTTAATAATACATGTTATTTTTAGTATGATTGTTTTGACCACGATTCCCAACTCTGGGCTAACCCACAAATTCATCAGTAACGTTAACAGTATAGATAGACAACTTCTATAATGGTAATTTAGCCAGCTAGCTAGCACACCCCATTCTGTCTGACAATCCCTGGCCCTGCAGTCCCATGTCAAAGTGTGAATGTGTGTGAGAGTTTATCTTATGAGCACCTTGTACTGTCTTTACAGTAAGTTTAACACACCAGACAAAACGGGGATAAGGCACCAAAAGAACTATTACTAATAATAATTTATAGCACTGGATCTGGATGGGAAGGATAATTCTGGGAGTTGGAAGGGGTGTGTCGCAATTCTGCCTTCTCACTCCGTGACATAGGCTACTGTAGGTTTCAGGGATCTGAGTGTTACAATTTGGATTTCATATTGCATATTGTTACAGCCCTAGTTTACATGTAAACACATATCTACACTTCTTGAGATTGTTTCCTTTAAAATATTGTTAATTTAGTTGTTCATTTTATAATCCAGCCATGAGAGTGGTATGTGACCAGATAGACATTTTAATGGGTATGTGTACATGCCAGCACTTAGATGTGTGTGTGCTTGACAGAGTTAATAATAGGTGTAGGAGGTAACAACTGCTATCTTCAGATGTCAACATTTTAGCTTCTGTCACGATCTTGACTGGCATCCCTTACGTCAACAAGTCTACAGTTTCATCTTGGGGTTTGGGGAGTATGAGCTTGAGGCTAGAGAGACACACCTGTAACAGTTTCTACCACTCACAGTTCTGTCAAACACAGGAGGTCGGCTAGCAGACTGCAAGCAAACAACTCTAGGAAGTGCTATAGACAGAGACCCCTGTACATGTTTCCTGTAGATGGAAGAAAAATATACTGACAGGAAGTGAACACATCCTGCCAAAACCCAAGGTAACCTCCATGGACATGCTTTAACAGTGCAAAGGCATATAGGTAAAACATGTTAAACACACTGTTTTTTTTAATACATATTCTTATGTTACCACACTGGCTGACTGAGAACATGTTCTTATTGAGAGCAAAAGCCTGCAGGAGCAAATTAAATGAAATACATCACACACTGTGTAAACACGCATTCTCATATACAAAAATGTTCAGACATTAACTGTCTCTCTCTCTCACACACACACACAGTTTTCAAAGTTGTCACTAGCACAGTGAAGCATTAGTATTTTCATATAAAAAAAGAGCCGTTTGTTACTTACATTCTGATCAAAAAAGCTATATTTTATAGGCCCTTTTACAGAACGGTGGGATAGACTGTGAAGACTTTGAGCAGGCTTTCAGAAATTAAAAGAATATAGAAATGCTAAAATTCATACAAATTAGTGCCATCAATATTAAACTACAATACTGTAATGTAATTATTTGCCCCAGTTCTACCATACTACCACCGTTTTTCACAAAAGGATCTAAGATTTTTTTTTGGGGCTACAGATTAATGTACAGAGAGTGAATTAGTCATGTCAGCGCTCTTTTTTTTTAGAATGGTAAAAGAAGAGTTACTATTAATCTGTATACATGAAATTATTCGGTACATAAAAACAGAATTAAAGCATACAGTGCAAAACCAAAGAATAATTAATTAAACAACAAGGATAGAAAAAAATACAAAACTTTAAGCGGCAATTCGCGGGTTCAAACCTTTTTTCTCAATGGTAACTTCAAAGTAATTTCACACATGTGGTCCAACGTCGTTATAAAACATATGCAGCAAGCTTTGTAACAATTGGACAAACAGTGCACTTTGTTTAAAAAGCCTACAACTGATTGGTCAAAAACATTTATTTTCAATTCAGTGTG
>NC_045746.1:1178428-1178984 GCF_008692095.1 Etheostoma spectabile
AGCTCAGTCCAGCTCACGGCAATTTACTTAAAGGAGATGACCAACACAAAAACAATTGCTAATGAAGCCACAAGCTGCAATTCCAAGCTCAAACCTTGATTTGTGTCACTCCACATCCAGTTATTGTGCATTTAAAGCACCCTTTAGTGGTCAATTTGAATGAGACTTGCAGTATATGTGTGAGGTCATTATGTAGACATTTCCTGGAGGTTTTGTTTTAATTGGACAAAGATTTAGTCATTTATAGCCTGATTTGTGCTGTCTCACCTGAAGTTTGTTTGCATTTATAGCGCCCCCTGGTGTTCAAATTGAATGAAACTTTCAGGGCGTGGTTCAGGTACTTATGAGGACATATCCTGAGAGATGTGTGATGATTGGACAATGAATATGTGATTTATAGTAAAATGTGTTTAATGCCACTCACCTATCTTGCGCTTGTAGCGCCCCCTAATAACGTATGTATATAAAACCGTCTGGGTATATCTGGAGCACTTACCTGAACATACCCTGTGAGTTTTGCGATGATTGGCCTGATTTGTGTTAATTTATGTCCAGA
>NC_045746.1:1178994-1181322 GCF_008692095.1 Etheostoma spectabile
TTTCAAAGTTCATTGGTCAATAACTTCAAAATATTAATTGAGATATGGGCATGCTTTATACAACTTGTAATAAGTTGGATCAATGGATGATTCACTGAAAATTTGTTGGCAATCAGAGCTGCAGTGTAGGAGGAGATCTCAAAAATGTGTTTTTCAAAAAATTCAAAATGGCGGAAAGATTTTCCCGGCAAACCTTAATGATCCTTGAGGCTTTTTTGTAGAGCACATTAAGTTGCACCTGTGTGACAAAATTCAAGTCAATCAGACTTACGGTGCGGGGGGCGTGGCCTTTCAAAGTTTGCAATTTGAAGCCTTAATTACAGTGCCACCTTGTGGCCGATTGGGTTCATATTTCTACAGAAACACATGCACACCAATGTCAGTTATTCCCCCAAGTTTCGTGTTTTTGCACATTCTAGCTGTCTGACTGTGACTCTCAAAGGAACATTCATAGCTGAAAGCACGTATGCCTTTATGTCAGTGCATCTGATATATAATAATTAGTTTATGACCACATAAAACGTCCACATAGGGATCAAAACCAAGCATCACTGTATGATACAATACAGCCAACTAAAGCAGGGCAGAGTCTACTCTGCACAGTGAAGTTCTTGATGTTGCACCGCCAGCTTTGATGGTGATGGCAGGAATAGCATGCATGCCGGTATCTTTATTAAAGTGAATTAGTGATAAAACACCCTCAAGCATGAATCATGTATCAATGATAGCCTCATTTTACTCATGATCCATGTTGATAAAGATACAGAAAAATAGAAATGCATCATGTTTCAAGGTAGCTCATGACTTCTCAAGAGCTGCTAAGCTCTCCTTGGCTCCCCTGTAGTTTGCACCCTGATCCCTTGTGTCAACTAAATGTGTGTGGAAGAATAAGGCTAACACTTTCTTTATCTGACACTCTTTAAGAAGTGGAGGTGCAATCACTCCTTTGTCTGGGTGCTATAATTTTTTTGAGCACTACTGGCTGTCTACAATTTTTATTGATGGATTCAAGCATATTTAATTACACTAGCATTGTATGTCTGGAAAAGAAGATACATCAAATGGTTGAAATGCATAATGGTTATGGATTTCCTGCTTTGTAAGGTCCTTTTACAAGGGCCAATGCTCGGGAGAGTAGAAGAAAACTTGAATCTGTTGTCCTTTGAACACGATGTGCGTATATGTGATATGGGTCTTCTTGGCTTTGTGGTTTCCAAGTGAAAACGGCAGAATGAACGTTTTTAGTTGCTCCCACTCAACATCTCCCTACACAAGCCTGCTGCCGTGTCCCTGCCAGACCACATCCTAAACCCATCACACATCAAATTTTGTCCTCTCATGTTTTTAAAATACAGTGATCTCCCATCTCTTTGTTCTGCTACCTACCACATCTGCTACAGGCAATGACTGACCTGTGCCACTACTCTTGTTATCACTTTGAATTTTCTCTATTTCATGCCACAGGGAGCCTTTTTGATAGACTACATTAGACCATAAAAGCCAGCCTTTTAGAACTGATATGATTTTCCTCCCCCCATGTTGCCCCCTTTAAAAGTGGCCCGTGTCAGAAAAATAAAGACTTGAAGCTTGCTAAAGATAGATAATCTATCACAGTGACCATCATGTCCACTTTGTTTATTGTCAAAAGTTATGTAGGTTATGTAATCATTGTGCAGCAATGCAGTGCACAAGATTCAAAATCAAACCCTTAGTTGTATGAATGGTAAATCAAACAGCCACAAAATCTGGTATATTTCGCAAAATGTTACTTATGTCATGCATGCACAATTTTCATTTGATAGGCTAAAGATGCAGAACATTATTAGGTGAATCAGCTTGAATAAGATAGAAACAAAAGCGTGCATGTTGCCTGATATGTTTTGTCGTAGCCCCATCTAGTGTAAGAAAAAGCCAAATACTTTTATATTAACGAAGAGTAAGACGATTCTCTGTGTTGTATGGGATCCCTGATTGGGCTTCAAGTATTGTGAAAAGGTTCCATTTACTATGATGTCCATAGCATTTGATCTGTATTATCCTAACGCTACAGTGCATAGTTTATGTCGCCTCCATGGGGAATTCTAAGTAATGACAACAAAATTGTCAGTGAGTCCACATGATACAAGCCTTCCATGATCGCGTACCGCCCCCAACCCTCCTCAATGAAGTTGCTAGTAGCCAAGGAGGACACGGAGGATTACAAAAAAAATTATTATCTTCATTCAAATTTCTGCGCACAAAAGTCATTGGACAACAGCAGTTTCTGAACATAGAACTAAGAAATACAAAGAGAGTGTGGAGCTGATAGTCTTAATTAGCTTTGTAGCA
>NC_045746.1:1181332-1198171 GCF_008692095.1 Etheostoma spectabile
TTTGGCAATGGCTTGAATGTAACTGATGTCCATTAACATCAAAAAGTTACTTAATAAAGCTTTATGTGAATTTTGGTCCATCTTAAATGTAGTATTTAGTTATTCCCAATACAGGCTGTAATAATTTATAAGGTTTGAGCAATAAACATACTTTGGAAAAGAAAATTGTCGTATTTAATGCCAAAACACTGTCTATCAGTATAGGAGGAAATATCACATTGATTGAGATACAGTAAGGATAACATATAAACTGGATATAAATTGTATCCTTGAAATTATTACATTTTTTTAGACAAATGCAACATAATGAGTGCTAAATTCAATTTTACAGTACCAAAACAGACTGCAGATTGCTCCAAAATTTAAAAAATGTCCTGAAATAGTTAAAGATTGAGATTGTGATGGGAACAAAACATCCCTTGACAGAAGACGCTGACAGCAAGAGAGACAACTGTGGGAAGACGTGGCAGGAATACAAAACAGAGTAAATGATTATTTTTCCCTGCTGTTGTCTTGAAATGTAGCATTGTCTAGCAAGGAACGTTGCCAGTAGATTAGTCAAAGAGAGGATAAGATAAATGCCTGGCTTTCTAGCCTCAGAGCAACATTACTATGTTGTGGGTTCACAGCTGATTATCTTTTACCAATATCTTTAAACTCATTCATTCTCTGTTCTAGATAATCAATAGTAGAGCACTGAGACATGCAGTACACATATGTTCACTCTTTAAGAAAGCATGGCTGCTACTACACATATCCAATATACAGATATCCTCCCCTGACACAATTCAGTGTTATATAACAATACTTTTATCTAAAAGGTAGGTTAATTTAAGCTGGAACAGCTTTGTCTTGTTTGATGTTTAAATTTGACAAATTTTAAGGGACTGTGAGATCCAATTTCAGCAGAATGGTCTATGAAGTCTTGTGTGGACACCTGCACCTTATTTGTTCAGTACTTTGGACAGTGCAAGATTTAGGCGGCATGGCATACAGCGCAGAGCGGCCTGCTGATGTACAGCAGTTTGCAGTTGTAGATGTAAGCATACATGAATTACTAAACTGGAAGTTTCCTTTTCTGAATCCAGAAATGGGGAGTCACAGTTATTTGGTCTATTTCTGCCTTTCAACATGTGCTCCTAAACTTGACAGAAGCACGTCACATGTGACATACAGTATGAAATTGTGTGTGTTTGTGTGTAAGAGAGGGCTGATTGTCTCATCACATGCCGCAGAGCTGCATGACTCCACCAGTAACAGGTGTGCTTCATTTCCTCTGGATGCTTTGATAGTGTGTCCAACGTCTAGTGTCTTATTGCTGTACGCTAATGAAAATCTTAGGTTCCATTTCTCTCTTTCCTGACATAGCTGAGACTTATCGGACATATCTTTGGACTAAATGTGTTTTTTACAGGGTTGTACTTCTAGTGCAGGAGAAAACGGCTCTGGGCAGCTTCCAATTGAGGATTTGTCTAACTGTGTAAGTGTGAATGATATACAAAAAACAAATGATTAGGCAAATTGTCAAAAAACAAATGTAATTCCCAATCCATTTTACAAGAATAAATATATGAGCACAGTTGGCAAAGTCAAAATGCAAGCAAAAAGGGAGCAGGGAAATGAATAAGTAAACTGCCGAATGTTGGAGGAATAGAATCAGATCCACATATTCATGTCTTTGGTGTATTGAAGCATTACGCCCACAGGCAGCAGCCTATTCCCCAATCACTCCTCCTACTGCTGTAGAAAGCTAGAAAGCTCATAGGGAAGTCATTTCACTACTATCTCCATAGACTGCAAAGAGAGGCTGCATAAAGATCCACTCTGTCAGATGTGATAGAGGCTTTGTTCAAAGCAGGAGGGATTAGGATGAAGGATTGTGTCTTTGTCTGTGCATGTACACACACACACACACACACACACACACGTCTGTGTGTGCGCTCTTATTAGGAGAGGAGAGAACGTAATCAACAGACTCCAGCTTAGTAAGGAGTAATATGACGAAGCAAAAAGAAAATTGAAAGAAAAAAGTGGGAATGAAAGGGGAAAATAGTCCCTCTGGCTCGCTCGAGCAAACCTTTTTTTCACCCAAGAGGTGATGCAATGTATACCACTGAGACTGCCCTGCCACAGTCAGAATCAAAAGCTCGGCATGTCTATTCTACAGGGTATCACGCAATGCACCACACACACATATTTGCAAAGACACAAGAGAAAATATAAGATAGAGGGAGTTTGTTCGTGATGTACATGTCAGGAATAATGGAAGAGTTATGGTAATGCTTACATCGGGGTGCAAGTTTGTTGATATGATGACAGAAAGTTACATTCATGCAGGGAAAATGCTACAATACTGTTCTCACATTCTAATGTACTATACATTCTTTCATGTCAGCTTGATTCCTATCATCACTGATCTTCTTAATTAAGCTATTCATTTTCCATCTTTATTAAACCAGGTAAAAAATATTTAGACTGGATTTCTGTGTGCAGGTGCATTAAAAGTTTCAGCTAAAGTTCATAGACTTTCACTGAAAGACATTCTACATAATTGTATCAAGTATATACATTTTCATTTCATTGTACATTTGTGACACTACCTGGATGAATTAAGATATGAGCTCAAAATGGTAATTATAATTTTATTATGTGCTTTTAAAAATAATTCTGAAGTCTAGGCCACCTAGAAGCAGAGCAATAAAGTGAGACAGTCAGCCTGACCGACACCACTAACTCTAATCTGGTTTTAAGTCTTACATTTAATGTAAAAGCTCAACTCTATTTGAAAGTAGTACTAACAGATCATTCTGAGAAAAGAGATGAAGATGGATCACTGGATTTTTATGGATCAATGTCACCATCTAGTGGTTTAATGTTTTAGTAGGGAGTTTTGTCAGTGTGAGGTTTCAGCAGTAGAGGTTAACAAGTTTCATTCATCTAGCCTAGTGGTTTGTTTGAACATACTAAGGGTTTACTTTGTCAACTATGGAATTCTTCATCTCTCTACATAAACCTAATCTACAGTTGTTGAAGTGGTGACACTAAAACACAGATAAAAAGCTGTCTGTGTCTACTTGTCTTTTATGTATTTTGGAGACGAATAGTTTATTTTTAAGGCACAATCCAAATGTAAAAACAAAATAAAGAAAACAAAATGAAGTACAGAAAATGTACAGGAGGCAGCCTGGCTGTGCAGCCCTTCGTCCTGTAGGGATTTGTTGGATCCTACACAGAAGTTTTGATACCTAGTGGCAAAATCTCAGAAAATTCAAACCACCAGTTACTCAATCACAGGCTCATATATATATTACAAATATAGAACTACAAACTATAAACAAGTTAAATGAGTTCATTACGTTCACAGAAATATTTAGATTCATCAAAGGTTGGTTTGTTTTATGATCACCAGTGTTGCTATGTTTTTATAAGTGTGTTTCCATTTAGTTTTTTGTTGTGCACATGGACGTGGACACAAACGCACATACACACATGATGCGATACACTGACCAGCCAATGGTTTCACACTATTCCACTGATCTACACATGGTGGTAAAGCACCAAGGAGCGCAGCAATGCTCCAGCAAAGACTGCAAGCAGGTAGAATGTACACAATGCAAGTATTAACATCAAAATTAGCTCTGCAAATGTTTTATGGGGAAAAAAACATTGAACACATTTGTTAGGCATCATGAATTTTGATATTTCTGTACCAAGGGTGAGTCTTTCCCTTTTCATAGGCCACATATTCAAGCAGGATCATATTCAAGAAGACATGCCCACGTCATGACACTCCTCTTAAAAACATTGCCTTGATAAAAGCATTTCATATAGCACAAAAATACTCTTCACGCTACAGGAAATACACATGTACTGTATGTATGCAAGAGCTGATTTTGAGGAACAGTGTTTCCTTAGTTTAATGGTTTCTACTGGCTATAAATAGATTTCATTTTGACTTCCTCATTTATAAAAATTAAACATTTACCACTAGCATGTTGGTCATGAATAAGACATGAAACAAGGACAGGATTGCTTCAATGAGCAAACAGATAACCTAGCTAAATAAACCATTACACACTCTTTCCATCTCTGAGAGATGGATGAGATCTACAGTACAACTGAACTGTATACTACTATTTGTCTGTTTCACTGACCTAGAAATATCCTCCTGACTCACTGAGCTCTGATCCAAAGTGAAGCGGACTCCATATCTGTCGGAAAGGAATCGTAGTTGGATGCTCATTCTGGAGAATGTGGGGAAGGTGTACCTACTCACCTGCAATTACTCCAACTTAAAAATAAAAACATTTCCATAATAATATGAAGATGCTAGAGGAGACGCCTAATAGATTTGACATTTTCACACTTTGGCCAACAAACAACTTGATAGTGACATCAGAACTGCTGCCAGAACTCCCTACTCTCTTCACAATGTGTAAAAAGAGATGGTGAGACTGAGGTGTTTTTGTTTTTCCTCTGCATCGAATATTCTCAAAATAGAATCTTTATTTGGTTGAACTTATTCATCATGACAAGGAGCAACCTAAATTCCAGTTGCAGCTACAAATTCAGTGACATGTTATTTTTAGAAGTTCTCTCTTAATGAAATTTCAGGAAGTTTTGCATGTCAAAAATGTATCTGCTTCACAAAGTAGAATTAAATGAATGAATTTGCCCCTGTCAGCTGGAGACACTGTTCATTAAATTAAATGTTATAAGTATAGAAAGCTGGACATGTGCAAATTGAAATGGCATGTAACTGTAGCCAAAAACGTTGCCATATTTTCACAGTTGTCTTGCTCTATATTGTGTACTAAACTGGAAATAAATGGGCTCTTGGGGACTTGTTGAAGTTATTTATAGTGTGCATATACAATGAGTTGTGTTTCTATGTTAGCTCTGTGATGGACTGACCTATCAAGAATGTTTCCTGCCTTTGTGCCTAATGCGTGTTAGGATAGACTGCAGACTCCAGTGATTGAGAAGAATCACAGGCAGAGAAAATGCTTTTCCAGGGAAACAGTTTTTTTCATCTTTTTACAGAATGCGGTAAAGCATTATATAGATGCATGAATGGTTAATTATCTCACAGAGGTGCATAACTGCGCATCATAGCCGATTGATACAAGACAATCAATCAACCTATTGCATTATTTTTCTTTCATTCATTCTTTGTTGCATTACATTTCTTTCATTCATTCATTCATTCATTCATTCATTCATTACTGGCCAACAAATTAGCAAAGCCTTTTCCGCTATCATTTGTAGCTGTGATATGCCAAACAATAGTGACCCGTAGGGGAGACATGCTTTGGGACGTCAACACAATGTGAAAAGATTGATATGTGCCCTTGTGCTTTGCTGAAGCATATCACATACCCCTATGGGCAGCAGTATTGGCAGCTGTTGTAGTCCCCAGGGAGTGTGCTAATTTGGACCTGAGCCAACACTACACATCTGACAGGCACAACACAGCAACTGTCCCATCCTCCAAACACAAAGTGACCAAGTCGTTATGTACGTATGTCTGCCGTTTATATGTACATATATGGTGGGCCACATATGTAAAACCGACACACTTGCCTAGGATGTGGGTAAAACAATTTTTCTATTCAGTAGCAATATTCATTTGCTTTGAGTGCAAAATCAGGACCATCAGGCTTCTTCCCTCCTTTTAGAGAGCTGGTAATACTGCAACTGACCTTACATTCTTTATTGTTGAAATGCTTGCAGCATCAACTATTTTGCAAAGACACATGAATGAATTCCACTATGCCACTTTTTAGTTAGGCCAATTGCTCAGACTATGCCAATTTGACTGTTCTGACTTGCAGTACTTACAATCAAAATATGAGAATTGTTGTCATTTTGACCAAGGTATAACCACCAAAAGCACATGAATGGTAATTAATCAAAATGTATGTGTTTCCTGGTTTAAAAGCATAACATGAAAGCGTGTTAGCGTAACTAAATTGCATTAATGCTTACAAGTCATGGATTTGTACGGAGGCTATACAGTACTGCCTCTATCATCCATTTCTAATTCTAGTCATGAATATTTCTCCCTCTCTTTGTGTCCTACGGCAAGGTAACGCAAAAAGCACTGAATAAGCTTTAATGTGTATCCAGACACTGCTTGTCAGCTTTGAACTATACTTGTCCGACCATCTTTTCGGTGCCCATCAGCCAGTGTTAGAGAACTCTTATCCTAAATTGATTCCACGCACCAAAGATCTTTGAGTAACAACAAAGCAAGGACTGACAGCGGACTTGAGAAGTACTTAGGGCCTGTGAAAAGAGGCAAGAGAGGGCTGAAAGATGAAATGGATGAGATATAACAGTGATGTGGTGTTTGGCTGGAGGGCAGAGGTTCACATCATAGATTTTCCCATGTGTCTTTGCACCTTATCCAGTGTCAAGGCAGTGTTTATGCAGATGTGTGTCTTCTGATACGGTTGCTGGAAAAACAAGGGATGATTCTGCTTTGGTTTGAGGGCTGTGACTGAAAGGTCTCAAGCTTTATCCTGACATCAACTAAAGTGATATGACAGGGTCCTTGGGCAATACACTGACCTGTTACCTGCTCACACACTGAACTAACAACATCACACAAGATATTCATATCAGATTTTTATGGATAAATGAATTTCAGGACTTTCAAGGCCTATGTTGATCTTATTTTATAACCCTATCATTTGTCTGCATGAAAAGGTAGTAATATATTCTGGCTGCCCGTAAAATAGCAGTAAATAGGGGATTGCCCAAAACACAGAACAAATTCTGGCCTCTGCAACACTGAGGTCTCTGGATTTTTAGAAATGAGCTATTTTGGCAGTGATAAGTTTGTCATAATAATCCACATTTGGTTTACGCTATCCCAGTTTTAGCTAAAGTGCTCCTATGGATTTCTATTCATCAATAAACCTCTTTGGAAAAGCAGGGATTTTTGTCTGGAGATGGAATGAGATAAAACACAAAAAATTAAACATTATCTGAACCATTTAGAAAAAAAAGTAACATTGTTTCACTTCAAAAACTGAACCACCTGCAATACAGGCAGATATTAGGATTATATATCGCATTCTAGTTAATAGGCAGTCTCCTGCTCAAATGATGAGTGTAGGTATATAGGTCACATGTGTATAATCAGGATTATATATATAATTTTTTTTTTTACATAAATCAGTGATGACATGAAAGTTGTCAATGTATCACTTATACCAGTTTATTTATCCTGGGTAACTACATGTGGACCTTACGCAACGTAAGTGTAATAGTCACGTCAAAAAATAATTTAGATTGATTGCTGTGTCGATAACCAAACTGTGTGCTATGTTAAAAACCTAAACTTGGAACCAGGCCAAGGACCCAACTAAAATATTAGCCACTGTTCTAGATCTGGTCCTGCTAAATGTGAACAATACATCACAATACACATTGGTACATTGAAGCAGGTGTAGCAAAGAACACATCCGCTCTTCAAACTCACTATTCTCCTCACAGACCGTCTGTCTGAGACATGACAGCTCTGCAGGGTGGAGAAGCAATTAACAAGGAAAATGATTAGTCTGATTGAAGCAAGAGAGAGGAGAGCACGTCAGAGTGGTAGAGATAGCAGGGAGAAAACCACACACACACACACACACACACACACACACACACACACACACACAAACACACACACACAACCACACACACACACACACACACACACAAACACACACCACACACACAACACACACACACCACACACACACACCACACACAAACACACACACACACACACACACACACACACACACACACACACACACACACACACACTTCCCCTAGAGCCTCTGGGCCTGGACCATGGCTGCCTTTAGAGATAAACCACCCTGCTATCTTGTAGAGATTTCTTTTTTCTTCAAGTTCAATGAAAGCTGTCGCATGAGTTTTTTGAAGTCAGCATAAAGTGTGCCTTTTGCTTGGATATTTAAATCTATCTTTTTAGTTCACAGAGTTCATTTTTACCTTCTCTAACAACCAGATTGCTGCTTTTCCTAAAAGTTTTAGCAAAGCATTCCAATTACCATACGTTTGTAGGTTTCAAATGTGTTGTGTGTGGACTAACGTAGGGAACTACACAAAATATGGATTGATATGCCTCCTGCATTTCTCAGCCTTGTTTGTAACGCTGCTTAGCTGACAGTATCCAAACTGGTGTTGACAGACCATTTATTTTAGTGACACACAGGTTTTCTTCAGATAGTGAATGTATACTACACATTTTCAACTGCACATCTGGTCTCTCCAAATAGACTGCATCAGCATGCAAGTGTTTATGCTGATTATGTAATGGTTTGTGTAGTTGTGTGTGTAAAGGAAAGTGCAGCCACATTTATCACTCACATACAGAGATAATGCTGAAGAATATGCTGGAACTGTAATTATCAAAGTGTACAGTGAATTAATGTGCCTTCATGGGTGGCAATGTGGTAACTGTGCTAAACAGAATTATTTATTATTATAAATAAACTCACAATCCAATTTTCTACGCTTCAAACCAAGTTTTTGGCACCAATAATCCTGTCTTTTGAACTTTGTCACCTAACACTCACAGTAACCTTTGAGCAAGCAATTGTGTTGTGTATGAATCAGTCATTTTATGGTTTTAGCCTAGTGAAACATAACAGGTCTATTTGCTACATGCTGAAAAGTGCAACATACACACAAAACAGTTGTCATCCAGTTTCATCACTAACATTATTGCAATAAGTAAAAGCACATGATCTCTCTTTCTAAACTTTGGCTAAAGGGATCAAAATTTACAGTTTGTAGCTGTGACATTTATCTCAGGCTTGATAAAGAATAGAGAGGGACTTTTTTTGTTTTAATAAAACTAGAATAGAATTGAGGAATGCATTGTACCAACATAATATTACAACCATTGCTAGTATATGGTATGACATCTTAACTTAGTAAATCACCATCTTACTTAATTTGATAACATGAAACATGTTTAAAATTGTGTAAAAGAAAAAAAAAGATCCAATGCTGCAATGTTACTTTATTATTGTTTCCAGGCTGGTCACCCTCTGTTGAAGTGAAACATCACAACCCATTTGGTATCATAAAACTTCCGACACAAAGTGTTTTTCCCCGTGGTACTGCTATGAAGACAGCCTCATTTGCAATGTACATACTGTAAGGTTTAGGTTAAACCTACTTGTCTAGTCCTGTCCGGTTCTCTGAAAACCACACCTCTGTTGCCATGTCACGATTACATCTGCCAGGCTGTTTGGCCCCATCTGGTCTTTTTCCTCTCTTCGCTCGAGGACATCCACATGTTCAATCACTCCAGCCCTCCTCTGCCATTTGATCCTTGGTGTCCTAATGACAAAGACAGGGTAATACACAACTCTGCCTAAAATAATATCCACCCCCTCTTGCACAATTTAAAAGTAATAGTCATGTTTCTCCTCATGTAATCAGATATATTTTAATGTTTGTAAAAAGAATAATTGTTACATTAAGGGGTATTGGGTGAATTGACAATATTTTTACATTGGTGCTTACAGCTTGCTTAGAGAAACTATCTCATTGTTGTGTTGTATTTATAGTTGCTATTGAAAGTGTTCAACTTGGATGCCATATATTCAGCTGTTATACATCCCTCAGGCAGTGCATGTAACATATTTGAACTATGCACTGTTCACTGAGGCATGCAGAATGGTTACAGTGGGGCAGATGTATAACAGCTGAATATAATAGGCACGGAGCATCACTTGAGCAAGCATAAGCACGAAGAGGCAAGTAAAAGCATAGACATGCAGATGTGACGGGAGTGCTCAGAAAATGATTCTCAAACCGAGACTTATTAGCATCTTGTTTGGAACAGGCAGGGTTAAGCTGATCCTTGTCTGCAACTCAGAACTATTTTGACCTGGTGAATCTCTCACACATAATACTCTCATACATATCCTCCTGTAAGACCAGTTAGCTGCACTAAGGCAATAAAGGCATCCTGAGAACTCTTGGAACTCCATACAAGCAAATAATTCATGTATTCTTTAAACTATTTAATATAAAAGACATTTGATACTATGCCTCATTTCTATTCTGTTAAAATCCATTCATCAGAGTAAGTCTGTAACTGTAAGAAACTGGAGAAAAAAAATTAATGACAAGTTGAAGCAAAAATTTATACATTCTCAGTTCAACACATTCTCAGTTCAAGACACACAGGGGGTTGTAAGTCCAGTGGTTAATGTTAGCTAATAAATGTTGGTACATTGAATGTGTTATTATCCTGTCATTACAACAGGTTTCCACAGTGGTCGAAGTTCAGGTACATAGTTCTCTTAACTCTGTCTTCACAAGACAGCTCTGTTCTTGTGCACAATATAGCCTTTTTACTTTTAGCATGTACACTAGAGACAAAAACAGCACTTTAACAATGACCTTAACTTAGCTGATATCTTATTTATTGTGTTATAGGTTGGTTCTATGCTCATGTTATTACTATTCTGCCAAAGCCAATTACATTATTGAACCTGAAAACAAGATGATTTTTATGTTTCATGCATTTTGGAACATTTTTCCCAAGGTTCAGTGATGTCTAGAAATGCATTTACCTTCTTACACATGTAACGTTTTTTTTTTACCAAAACTTGCGAACTGGACAACCTCGAGGCATTTTTAAGGAAACTGTGGCTCGTGCCTCATAGCAACCCCTGTAAATTTTCACCCAAGCACATAATGTAAATGGTACTCAGTGTCTTGAAAAAAAGGCTTTCTTTGAGCCATTAACCAGTATGGATCGTCACGCCTTGACTTGTCTCACACTGGACCACAGGATTCCTAAAGCATTTTTTCCACTTATGGGCAGCAGAAACGGTTTGTAACCGGTCATCACTTTAACATTGATAAACCAAACTTGTTAGGAAACAGCTGCTTCTGAGCAGTTTCAGTGAAGAATCTCTAAAAACCCATGTTCACTGAAACAGCTGTCTGACTTTTACCTCTGCTAGATACAGGAACTAGACCAACTAGGACAGTGAGATGACATAAGCAAAAAGTTGAAATGTTATTAATTTAAAATTTAATAAAAAAGTTAATTTTGGTAATCCTATAACCAAGGCCATAAATATATAATATATAAGGTTTGGCTCACCATACAAGCAGAAAGGTTTTACGTTCCATTTAGAATGTGTCATTCATCATGGAATATATCACCACTCATCTGAAAAAGTTAAGTTTAGTTCTGATGGAAAAAGTATGAAATTTCTTACTATTCAGCAAATCCAGTTGCTTCGAGCCTACTGGATTTTATGGGGGAGGATGGAAGGGTATTACTAATGGGAGTTATTAGAGAAAATAAGTCATGCCCATCCCATTTGGCAGCAAAGTCCAGTATGGCTTAATCCCAAGCTTTCTCCGACACAGTGAATGAGGTTCAGGTGATGACAGTTTAGGGAGGGGGAGAACACTCAGAAATCTCATGATAGTGATCTATCATATAGTACTGCAGTACACGGGACAAACACATCTTATAGGAATCCCAAACACGAATTATGTCACCAGAGTAATTTTGTCCATCTGCAAAGCCTGTTGGCATTAGTGTGCATGTGTCCGGGGCTGACTAATCTTGGCCATCGTCACAAATGCCCCCACTGGTATCATCCATCACACTCTTCTTTGTCGAGAGACACACACAAACACACACACGGACGCACACACGTGCACGAGTCAGGGGCTTAACTTGCCAAGTTCCCCCTTTGCCCCTATATGCCCTCTGTCTTATTGTTACTTCAGCGAGCTCACACCTGAGGCTGAGTCCCATCTGCTTGCTATGTGCTACAGCCATATACGATAGGTTACATCTATTATGCATGAAGGAATCAAAGGGAGCTGGGATGAAATGGATTTACCTCCCTTTGCAGACTAAAATTAAACACTTTTCCGTGGTTAAAAATGTATACACGGGTGCAAATAGGTAATTATGTAGCCATATTAACCTGCAGAACAAAAAGAAGCAAGTGCACATACAGCCTGCATCTTTGTATTTATGTGCGTGGTTTCCCCAATTCTGTGTTCAAATATGCAGTCTACATCCTCTTGGTATACACTATATAAAAAAAAGAAGTGCCCTTACTTCTTGCATGCTGTTTGCATTGAAAAAAAATGTGTAGGGACAATGAACATATTAATGGCAAATGGAAAGAAATCTTTATACAACTGTATGGAAAAACAATTCCTCTGCACACATTGTCCATGATTGGCAATAAAGTACTTTTCAACCACAAGATTTATCTTATTCTAGTTTACACATACTTATTCCTATTGAGGATAGTAGAGCCTTACAGTTCACATTGGATGGAAAAATGAAAACACCCTTAGCAATAACTCATAAATCACAACCCTTTCACAAATACACTCACATTATACTGTGTGCAATATATAATTAGTCTCCACTTCAAACTTTCATGTCTGGAAGAAAACCACAGCAAACCCATATGAAGCCATCTCCATGAAAAAAGGATAGCGGCTGGCAGTTGTACTCGGGACCTATTCCCTGTGAACAAAGAATCGCCTCCTCAATATGCAGTAATCCTTTTCTAATTTATTTGAAGCCTGTGAAGAGAGAAAGAGATCCACAGTTCTCATTTTACATTCCTGAAGAAGTTATGATCTAGCAGAGACCCAATATAAAATATTAACATTATGTAAGATCGCTTTTTTTCCCCTATATTAAGACTTTCGTCATTAGATAATCTAGAGAAGGCATGGAGCATGTCTAAATGCATGCAAGCAGTAGTGGGATTTGGGGTGTAGCTAAATGTCTTTTCTAAAAAAAGCTTGAAATCTAATAGAATATAACTAAAAGGCTAAGGAGATAAAGCAATAACTGTCTAGTGAGCATCCTAAGACCTCCAAAACTGATTAAAAAAATAAACAAAAAAAACAGCTGACAACAGAAAATATTTTACACTGTAGAAGCCCATCTCTGCTTATGGGCGGGTGACCTTCCATTGTAAAGCAACAACCTGTTAGCTAGTGATGTCATAGAGATCATTAGGCATACACATGCTATATGTCACTATTGCACGTTGATTTCACTTGTTTTCACCCCCTCCAACATTTTGTTGTGCCAATGGATAACTGATTAATTATGGGGATGTATAATACATGCATCTGTAAACTTTGACTTCTGCAGCCCTGCCAAATTAAAAAGGAATAACACTTAAAATAAAAAATGAAAACTAATTTCATTAACTTTTATCTAGGGGGCTGTCCAACACAATTTGCAGAAGATTAGTTGTTAAATGTTGACGGGTATTGTATATAATAACTAAACTAAAAATATAGGCTTAAAGCCCGGAGTTTCTTCCTACATTTGTTGGAATGACTCAAATGCAGATAGACTTCTCCACTGATTTAAGAAAGTATTACTTAAACTGCATATAACAAAAAACGTACCTATAGTAACAATAGATCTGGCAAACTTTCAAAGAAAATAAATGCCTAAATGAATTCACATACTGTATATCTAATGCAAAAAAAAAGTCTCAAATTGTTAATCTAATCTTAAATCCTATTTACTTATGAGTTGTCTACTTGCTATTAATTCTCATTTCAGGAGTCACATATTCAGTATTTAACCATAATATCCAAAAGAAATCGGATTATAATTGAATACTTGCTACTAGACTATGTCATTGTTTGTGGTGCATGTATCATTTGCCTAATGAGGCAGTCACTAGCGATGATGGGTTGTCAGTTGTGTGGCTTTAGGGATGAAACTCCTGGCTCACAACAGGTGAAATTAATTTCTTTCCTTTTTCCTCATCCTTTGCACATATACACAAATTGCCTTTACAGACACTTCTTCTTTCTCTCCTCCTGTCTTTACATCTTCTATGTGTTGTTATGGGCCATATATACAGTTTTAATGTAGAGAATGCATACACCACTGCATACATATTGTTCATTACCTCCCATCTCCCTCCATTTCCCCAGCACTCCTCATTACAGTGATGATAGTAACTGGCACTGGCAGTCAAACCAAGCAACTCTCTCTATGCCCTCATACGTCATGCCGGCTCCTCAATGCAAATATATTACAGTTCATATGGTTACATTAATCAGTCACAAAGTTGAGAAAGTAAAAAAAAAAAAGCCCCATTATATGTTTTGTTACAAAATATAATTTGCATGATAAACTGCCCACTATGAATGCATAAACATAAACAGGATGTAAGTGAAGTGGAAATGAAAACATAAGACAGCCATAAAATGCAAAAAATGAATGATAGTGAGACTGCTGTTCAAGAAAGAAAAATATTAACATAAACGTACAGTTTGCATTTGGTAAAACACTGTATTAATTCCTAGCACAGGAATTTCCCCAGTGTGGGATTAATAAAGTATCTTATAACATGTCTTATATAACATGTATCATTGTGTGATGTCTTCATACTTTTTACATAGTGGCATAGTCAAATGTAAAACTACTGCTTGAGGAGATACACTCTACACATACTGTCCATATCCCTATTCATAACCTTGGCCGAAGCATATCTCTGTAATGTGAAAAGTAGTTACGCGTGTATGTGCATGCATGCTGAAAATAGGTTACAGCTATGCATAGAAACACTGAGGGATGCTCAGGGTGGAAAAACAGCAATAATAAAGCACTTTGCAAAATCCTAACTGTGCAACCACACATTGTCACGTTGCTGGCAATGGCTTCAAAAGGTGCATAACAACTTGATGGTTAGAATTTGAGGATTTTACATTATTTCAATTAATTTTGTCTCATAATGGTGTAATGGAAGGCTGTTAGATGTGAGCTTTGATTAAAAAAACACTACTCATAATTCTCTTCAGCTGAGAGACTGTTAAAGCACTTTGCAAAAATTAAATGTAGTTACTCTGACAGACATGAACTACATTTAAATAATTCCCATCATGTTTTTATTCACACAACCCCTAAGGCATTAAATATGTCTGGGACTTTTAAAACGCAAATCACCAAATTAATTTGAAAAAGTAGGATTTACTAAAGACTGTTGGCACACACTGACAATTAAATTTTAATGTGGGCTTGGACTGTAATTTGTTAAAAAATGTTGGTAGCTGTATAGAAAACACATTGCTTTTCTGTTATTGTTCCGATGCACAGTAACAATAAATCCTATTATTCTGTAATTCAAAAATATAACTCAAAAATATTCTAAGCATACAAACAAACCATTTCCAACATACATTTCACCTGTATATTATAATATAAATTCACATTAAAAAGTAAAACCCATGTCACAAAAAAGCTTTTACTTGTACATAACATATTTTACTAGGTTTCCCCTGGCTCCCCACATGGAACCAGCCATGTACGAAATGTTCTCTTAGAGACCCAAAAAGGCGGAAAAATACACAACAACACTAACTGTGCTGTGCTGTTTGTCTGGAAATAGCATTTCTAATTTGTCATGTACAGTCACGGCATTGTATCAGCACAGTTTGTATCAGTACACCATGGTTTACACAGCCATCATGCAAAACCAATCTTACTAATTATTCATTGAAATGTAGCCCACTTCTTATCAGTAGTCACATGAACTAAGATTAGATGATTATAATAATCAATTTACTAATGGTAGCAATAACCAATCTAACTTCATGAGGGAATACTAATATAGACTACCCCATCAAAGGCATCCAAACCTCGAACTTAATATGTCAATCCATTATTTTGCTTGGCTTCGAGACAGCCAGACTCCCTCTGCCAGTTCCTTAGTTCTCTCTGACAGCTTCCACTCTGCCCGGTAGCGTAAATCATCCCTCTCAGCGCCTGAATCTACCAGGTCAATCCTCAGGAACATTTCTTTCTCCAAGATCATTGAAGCTAACACTGAGTCTGTAACTTGTCTGGCTCTTGGCAGCCTGGGGGAGGAACGAGACACCCCGCGACGAGGGGGTGGAACACTTTTCACCACTCTGCTTCGGACTTCCTCATGTTTTACCAATGCCACTTCTCTATCATCTGAGGTAGGTGTACTTGAAGCGCTCTCATTGGTTGATTTGGAGCTGATGGACGACTGCGTGTCCTCTGATTGGTCAAGGTCCACTTGGTAGGCTAATTTACTGGTACTTTGTCTGTTGATGGACAGACAAAGAGGCCATCTGAGGGAGAGACATCTTGTCATTGCTAGCCATAATTCCTGAGGCCTGAACGAACCTGACCTCGGAGGTTGATGTGTGTCACAAAAAACATCGCTTTTCTCCAATTGCACGCATTCTGCTGCAAATTCTGCCTCCACCTGCTCCTTTACTTCATTGGAGTTCTTTGGTGACAGTTCTTCTTCTCTGTCCTGATTCTTTGACTGTGGCTGATGATCTTCTTCAAAGATGAAAGGGCTGCTGAACCTCTGGCTCCTCTTCATTGCATTTTCTGCGTCCACATCTGAATCTGATGATGAATCTTTACCTGATGAGTATCCACATGGTGACGACTGATCGTTATAATCCGTTGACCATAACTGCTGATTCTCTTTGTACTCAGAGGAGCTTCTCGCCCTCTGGCATTTCCTCATATTTGGGCAAACAAGTTCCTCCTTTGACTAATGTGTCAGCTGCTCTTCTTCCAGCTTATGAGAGATAGACCAAAAGGAATCAAGGAATGTAATGTAGGCTACCACAACAACAACAACAGCCGCATGAATCTCTGTTAGCATGGCACTTTCTGACATAATCTCTGCTTCAAGAGGCACAGCTTTGGCTATGGAGATGGGCAGTGATGACGTTGTGATGTCATGTGCCCAAATGCACGCGCACACACACACACACGCACGCACG
>NC_045746.1:1198181-1205231 GCF_008692095.1 Etheostoma spectabile
ACGCACGCACGCACGCCTATGTGTTCACGCTCCAGTCAAGTTAGCGGTGACTTGCCTCAAAGGGAAGTGATGTCACATTGCATGATGTCATCCTAGCCGGGTCTGCAAATGGTCTGTTTGTGCGAGAGCCCAGATGGTTAAAAAAAAAAAAAAACTTGCCATTCCCCCAAAATTGACCTAGATGTGCAAAAGGGGAGTCTTAATGGATAAATCTTGTGTTTCCCTATTCACAGTTCTTCTTGCATGCATGCGTTGGTATTCAATTCCAAATAATATTTTATTATCTATATTTTATATTTACACTGTAATAGTGCACCAAAAATTTGTGAAAACTAAAGCAAATATTTAGAAACAGCAGTGCTTCTATAACCTATTATTGTGCACAAATAGATAAATATATAGGATAGTATAGCAAATTAAATATAGCAAAATATACTAAATATAGCAACCACTAAAATTGCAATCTACAACTAATGTTTTTCATTGCATCACTGAGAATGAATATGTATTTATGTATCTATTTACTTTTGCATGCATGTCTGTTAATGTATTTTGCAGGGCTGCAGGACAGAGCGAGGCGGAGAGAGAGAAAGTCACAGTCACCGACAGGAACACCAGCTGTGTGTACCTGCTGGTGTTCTGAGTGAAGTTGTAGAGTACGTGAGTGTACATGTGTACGTGTGTGGTGTGTGTGTGTGTGTGTGTTGCTGTGTCCTGCTCGGATAAGTACCTCCTTTACCTCGTCGACAGTGGGCATGAGGTCACTCGTTATCTTCCTTGCTTTTCCATTTATGGTTAGAACTGCACAGACTGCATGTCTCTGTTTGTTCATCATATACCTTCTTGCATCACCTCGGGGCAAAAGAACACTGCAGCCACTCCAGACAGGCTGAGCTTATCGCAAACGGAAAGACACACATGTTACAGCTGACAGCATCTGTTGAGTCAATTTGGTGTGTAGGGGAATGAGGCCACAGTAAAGTTGCTGGTGCTCATTAAATAATTGCAAGGCTTATCATTAACCAGACACAAAATGAAATCACTGATATTTTAGATGTTTGTGATGAATGTTCCTTCGCTGACCAATCAAAGTTACTTAAACTCTCCAACTTGAGCAACGTTTAAGAGGCTGATCAATTTGAACAAACCAACTTATCACAGACAAAAACAAGGCAGCTTCTCGCATTCTTTTTTTTCTTGACCAGTTGAAAAATGCAAACAAATAAAGAGACATGAAACAGATGTAAACACAATGCATCCTCACAATGTCAATTTGAATCTCACCTCACACTTATTCTAAGTCAATGTGTCAATACAGGAACTGAACGATGAAGTAATTGTGATTATGAGTTCCTGCTGGGTCCTGTGGTATCTGAGTCACTGATGCTACGTCAGGAATGCAGTGGTGGGAGAGCACAAAAATATGGAGAGGCATGCTGCCTCTACTCTAAAATGTCTCCTGGCAGACAAACACAAGACTTGGCTGAACACCATGCCTCCCTAGTGTATATGGCTGCAGTTTTCTGCAGTGTCTTCTGGCCTGGTCTGTCTCCCACTGTGGAAATTACAACACTGTCGATGAATAATAGATCATAAAAGAATTCATATTGTTTAAGAGATGAGGCTGAATAAACATGTCATTATTAAATGGCTCTCTATGACAGGAACCAAACAACAAAAGCAGTATTTCAGTAGCTTGGCTGAAAAAAAAACATGTCAAAAGGTTCAACAAACGTGTCGAGATGCCAAAAAAACTAACACATCTCATCAGGATTAGGATCACTCTTCCATCAGCAATAACGACAGGGACGTCCCTTTTATCTCAGCCTTTTGTTCATCGCCTTGATAAAGTAACTTCAATTACGAAGTCTACACTGCCAACGTGTCTTAAGTGCAGGATCAAAAAAAAAAAGGAGTGTTATGCAAGCAGCAGCGTACTATAGGAGATTAGGAGATGTTGGAACACAGCGGAGATGCCATCATGAAACATTCATAAAAGCTTTTGACAGCAGCTGCAGATATTTACGGGATGTTTTCCCGTTATCACAGCTATTTCTGGACTGCATTCCCTTACATTATGAGCACAGATCGATGGGGGAAACCGGTATACTAGCCATTAAACCAAAAACTCACCCCGAGGTCAGCTGAATTCCGCTTAATTAATATGAGCAGGTGTGTTGGAAGTCACTTTGGCTTTGTGCAACAGGCGAGCCAGATGAGGGCGCAGTGGACTCCTCACACTCTCAGGCACGGGAGATGAGCTCGAGCCAGAGCAGCGTGTGGATGCGACATGACTTCCGATTGGTTAAAGTTTTGCGGTGATTGTGTCAAATTGGCCCCCATTGGACAGCTGTAAATAGGCGGTGCTGTGCATGGCATTTCATTAGTGATATAGCCCACAGCTGGTGGCTGCAGATTCGCCACACGGAGTGGAAGGGCTGTGAAAGTGACGAAGGCTTGATGTAGGGGGTGTTCAAGAAGGCTCGAGAAGTGTTTTATTGTTTTTAATGAGTGGCACACCAAAGATTTACAAAACACAGCCAAAATGCTCTGCCACGTTACCCGTCCGGATTCGGTGGTGATGGAAGTGGAAGTTGATGCGAAGGCGAACGGTGAAGACTGTCTGAATAAGGTAGGCTGTGGTGGAATACACATCTCATTTTGTTATTGTGATAGCTTTTTAAAACGCAGTGTCTGTCTGGTGCTCTGGTTGATTTACGAAACTTTAGATTTTCTATTTTGTTAAACTTCAGGTCGATCGCTTAGGCCTATTTATGACTCCAGTATTCTGTTAAATAAAATTGATGAATTGAACCTAGTTTCTGCACGACGAGGAGAACTTAAACAAGATTAATGTAAACTATATATGTAAACAACTATCGAAAGGCTACATCTGCTTTGTTGCAAATTAGGGACAGCGGAAACAAAATGTTCTGCTGCTCGCAACGTGCAGATTTTTTTTTGTTCTAACAATGAAACCTTTAAATGTCAATTTATAGTAAAAACGACTTGATATAGGAAAGTTTTGATAGGCTGCATTGTGGTAAACCTCCGGCAGTGGCCTCTACCTGTATGCCAGTCAGAGGCAGATGGCTTTAAGGTTACTCGAGTTCATCCTTCAACTCAAACTGAAACCTTCTAGTTGCTTTCACATCTTCTCCCTCCAAAGTTGATATGAACAGTATAGCTTGCAAACTATTCCTCTTGTCAGTAGCCTCAAGGAGTTTTCCGCTAATAAAATGTAAAGCTACTTAAAATGCAAGGCGTATCTCCAACTTTCCTTGGGCATGAATGATATCCCTGCAGACGTTCAACCGTGGCCGCTGAGGGGGCGTGGGATTGTGGGTTTGAAGAGCCCCTTCTACTCCGGGAGAGCCTTCAACTTTACTTAACCCTCTTGTGAATTCTAGAATGTTGATGGGGTTTTTATCTATGCGAGAGAAGCACCGGGGTAGCAGGAATCCTTATTTACGAAGTGATTTATATTAAAAAAACAAAAATTGCCTCTTTTTTCTAGCCGCTTAAATTTCACGAAACCTTTGAAATTGTATTGATTGCTACCCTCCCCTAAGACCAAAACCAGTATGAATTGTCTTGTTCAAGGACATTTTAATCTGCTGTCATGCAAAAAAACTCAAGATGTTATGTGACCTATCTAGTAATTTTACTATCCTGTTGTGGAAAAACACCTATAGTAATGCTTCATCTGTCCAAATGATGTCCCCTAATACTCTTTGCCACACAGTTTTAGATCTTTTTTTATTATTTATTTACAATTGTTGCCAAATTTCCTCCATCTCTTTCCAGGTTTGCAGAAAGTTAGGCATAATTGAAGTGGACTACTTCGGGCTGCAGTTCACAGGCAGCAAAGGAGAGAACCTGTGGCTGAATCTGAGGAACCGCATCTGCCAGCAGATGGATAATGTGACGCCCTGCCGACTGAGACTACGGGTCAAGTTCTTTGTGGAGCCCCATCTAATTCTGCAGGAACAGACAAGGTATGTTTACCAACTCGCATGCTTGACATTGTGTCCAAACTTGCCACATGAAACTCGTCCCATTGTTTATAGGCATATGAATAGATAATGAACCACTTCTCTTCCAGGTAACTACACATAAGCTTGTCATCTTCTCTGAAAATTGAAACCGGGTGTTTTGTTTTTTCTTTCTTTCATGAGCACATGCTGGAAAAAAACTAAGTCGTCGTCATCATTAGTGAATTCAGTTTAGAACACAGTAGAATGCCCTGTAGTAACCTCTTCCTCAAACTCTCCCGGGGTTACTATAGGTCATTTTGGTAGAGCTCTAGGCAGGAAATGTGATCCCGCAACTCTGGGGGCGTGTGTTGCTTTGCTCCAGCCCCCAGGGACCCTCTGTGCAACAGCCAGGACCTCTGTCATAGCCCCCATTCAACTCAAAATATCTTTCTGTTGTGTTTTTTGGCTTCAATTGTTTGTGGCCGTTTTTATCTGAACAAAAGCCTCCATTTGGGGTTTTGCAGATGCTGTTGAAACTGACAAGCCAGTGTAGGGTGTTAATTTATTTTTACAGCAATATGTCATGAGTCACTTTTTGGAGCTGTGTATTTTATTTTTTTAATTTTTTTGGGTATCAGGATGTAAATTGAATGTGCCCTTTAGGAAATTTCACATTTCATTTTATCTGAAATAGCCTCCAAAAAACTGCTATAGACCCAATCACAATGTTTGTTTACAAGAACTTCCAGGTAGAGAACTGTCCTGTACATAAAATTTAACAAAGCTGAGCAAATCTGGATATACTCTTACAACATTCATCTAAAATGCATGTTTGATGCCTTCATGTCAACACTTCTGCTAACATTATGTCTGAGACCTGATGTACCTGTTGGGCCACTGACTATTAAGTAAATGACACCACACAAACTAGCAGTTTGACTGCTAGTGAGATGTCTGTACATAAAATAAGCAAAACATAAACATCAGGCCGGACCACTGCGTTACATTTTGCCCATTTCACATACCTCCACAATTCAAGTCAACTGCCATGAGCTATTGAGATTGCATAGCATACACGTATAGCAAAGATAAGAACACTTTCTATCACAGCTCTGTAGAACTTTAGCGTTCACTTCCTTGGACACACCAAATGTTTTGAGCTGGCACAGGCAAAAAGAGTCTTTGGTGGGCTTTCTTAATGATGCAGATCAAGATGTTAACCAATTATAGAGAGATTGTTGTTTTCTGAGGAACTTGACTCATAACTTTTAAAAAGTCTAGAACCTGACTTGTTGTTCCCGAGGCCTGGTTTTGTTTAGTTATCAATAGCAATTGTATTCGCAGCCCTCTGAACCTATCCAAAAAACTTGTTTTACGCAGTGTCTTGTGTGATACCGTGGATGTTATATTCACTTCATGTGGTGCCACAAGTGTTTTAATACTGCAGGGTTGGAACCCTGTCTGTGAGTGGAAATTTGTTTGGTGTCATTTTAAGTTCTGGCATGCTTCTTGCTCTCTAGCCAGTAGAACTATTCATTAAACTGATCTGTATCTGCCTTGGCCAGGATTTGCCCGGCATTCCAGTAAGCTCTCAGTTCAGCTGTTTCTCACTCCCCCTTTCCTCCCTTAAATATAAAGATATTGACTTTGTTCTTCTTCCATATTTTTATTGCAGTCGGATATAAACTGTCCCCGCTCCCACATTGTCTCTTCTGTCCATCTCGCTCACCTTCCACCCCCCTACCTCCACTGCCATGCTACATTTAGTAACCTTTGATGGAAGGGGGGGGGAAGACACTTGGCAGCCTGCGCTCTGACCTCCACTAGATTAGCAGGAGTTATCAACAGATGGCTGGTGCTGGGTTGTTTAAAAAAATAAAAGAAGTGAGATAAAGAAGTAAGATGGCAGGATAGGGTGTGTAAGGTTGCTGCTAATAAATACACATGGCACACACCAACATGCTGTGTTTAGTTTTAGAACAGCCTTACTGCTGTCCATTTGCTCATATGTGATGAGGAAGCACTTAAATGGTAATGGTGTTGGAGGTGAGGGCAAGATGTTGACAGTACACAGTGAGATCTTTGGGGACCAACACAGGTATGGGAAACTGCTATACTTTTAAGAGTCATGAAAATGTTACATGGCATTTGTGTGAATTATTTCTTAAACTTTTAATTTAAAACTTCTAACTTGACTTGTTGGGAATAGGTTTATAATTTGGGGCTTTGAGGACAAGGTAGAAGCCCATTTCACTAATTTCTTCAGCCGTCACCTTTGACCTACTTTAGGCTACCATTGCCTCAACTCAACTTGTTCTGCATGCAGGCATGCTCTGAGCCGAGCAGCAAGCAGGCACACGTCATCATGGCAAGTACCTTGATTGCACATTTGTGTTACTCACACACATATAGAAATATGGCCAAATTCTTGTCTAAAAACATTTAAGCATGCCAGACGTTTGGTGTATTTATCTTAAGACAAAAAAGACTTGTCAGTTTACTTTCTAAAATTAATCATGGCAGTTAAGAAGGTAATTTGTGCCCCTAAACACATTCTTTATAACCACACGTTTCATTATTTTCACAAATGGATGTGAGCTGAAATAAAAGCTCTCAGCAGTGCAAGACAAAGCAAAAGGGACTGTATGTTACCACAGCTATCAGTCGAGCTGAGGGGTGGGCCTCTTTTTCTACTCATCTTATAGGCCTTATTACATAAGCTTTAGAGAGCTGCTTATATAAGCTGCTGTGTACTCTCCTGCCACGTAAACCCTAGTAGGTCACAGGCGTGTTCTTGCTTAAATGCAGTTGAGTATTTGAGTAATTTGTGTTAATCTATTGTCCTTTTTACATATTCAAACCAATTTTCTTACAATCAGTTATACTTATATAAGCTATAAGTAGTGTTCTACTGTGCAAAACCAAAGTGCAGGCCGCATCGGAGTTGCAAGGCTTACGTTCAGCTTGATTCTGTGGGAGCCGTATCCCTTGCTTCTAAAAGCAATGAGATTTAAGAAAAAATTCAAGATTCCCGACTCTCCCATCACTCCCGGGCTAGTTGTCTTCTCTTTTT
>NC_045746.1:1205241-1221678 GCF_008692095.1 Etheostoma spectabile
TTTTTTAAATAAGGCTATTTTAGCTTGCTTTGCAAATAAGGTTGTGCAGATGCATGAAGTGTGGCACCCTCTATACTCCCAGCTTCTTTTTTGGACAATGTGGACTGAAGAGTCCACATTGAACAATAACTGAAAGCAGGGCTGAGCAACCCTTCCATTGGTGTTAAGATTGAGTTGCACTGAAAGATTCTTCAACATTTTCTTGGACTAATCTTTTTATTTTAATTCCAGTGGAAAACAAAAGCAGTTCCCCAAAATATAGTTGCTTAAAAAAACATTTCCAACATTTTCCATCAACTGAAGGATATAACTTTTAATCTGTTAAGGGACACTGACCCAAGGGCCTCAACAGTCTGTATTAGCTGCATCATGAAACACCGTCTTGCTTGGGGGGGTGTTTTCTGTTTTAAACATGTGACTATTTTCCCTTCATTAACCTCCGATTTAACATTCTGATCAGGAAACACCTGCATATCCTGGAATGGCACAGCTATCAGTACAGGCTTCATCAGGGGTCCTGATTGTTCACCTGTTTACTCCTCTGGCGTTAATCCAACTCCACACCAGGAGCCAAATGAGTTTTAAGGAGGAATCATTCTAATCAATCAAATCTTTTTAAAGACCGACATTCATATCTTCAATCTGTTCTGTAATGCAACACAGAACTGTAAAAAAATTCCAGACTTGAAATATTTAAATCCAACTTTATGGACTCTGCTCTATTGATGTAATGTCTCTCACAGAACAGTGTTCCTTCGTTCCTTATATAATCCCAAGCAGTTCAAAGACCTGGTGGTCAGGGGCACTGGAGACTAACTCTGTAGAGGTGAATGCATGTGTTAACCTTGCCATAGACTATCGATCTGTCCAGGGTGTTTCCTTGCCTTTCCCCCAGTGCATGGTGGGATAGGTTCCATCTGTATGTAGTATTGTAGAATGGATAAACTGAGAAGACTGCATATAGACACACGTTATGTGTAGCTCACTGTGGCAGGCTTGGGACAATCAAGCTAAAGATCCCACTAAATGCTTGTGGCTCTTCCAAGTGTTCATGCTCCATTGTCAGTAATAAGTCGATTTTACAAGTCCTGACTTTCTTTCCTGCTTTCAAGAAGGAGTTTTTATTTGGTGCCTGAATTTACAATTGATGCTGATCTTTAATCACTTTTACCATCCAGTGCAGAGTACCACCCCCGTAAGGCATTTAGCTTACAAACAACTTCCTTGTTGTATTGCTTTTATAGCTTTCAGTTCAACTCGACACAAGCAAAGGCACAAGTGTGTGAATTCTGATCAATTATGATTCAAACTTCAGTATTTTAGTTTAACTTTTCATTAAGCCCCACACCATGGGAAAAGATGTTTCGCTGGGTTTACTATAGTTCATTGACCACTAGTAACCTCACAGCTCCTGGCAATGTCATTTGACTAGCTTACAAACCACATTGCTAAGAGCCTGACCGATGAGGTCTGAAACTCTACTGATTGGCTGGATAAGGTGCAGTCGCTAGGCAGAGGTGTTGGGTTTCAGTTTGTGGGGAACATTTTGTTCTTCCGTGAAGCAAAGCGGCTGACATTCTTCTTACTGGTGCAATAGACACTGGGTTGGTGCCGAAAACATTAAATGAGACAATGGTTTTATAGAGAAACAGACTTGAGTTTAGTTGACTGGGTAATGAGTGTTTGGCCACTTAAAGTATGCTTGTTTTTTTTCTCTGGCACCAAAGTACATATTCAAACTTTAATTCTCAATTTCTTTTTTTATATATATATATATATATATATATATATATAGATCATATATAATATATAATATATATATATATATATATATATATATATATATATATATATATATATATATATATATATATATATATATATATATATATATATATATATATATATATATATATATATATTAAAAAGTTGACAAATAGCTCCTCTCTGAGATGCTTAAAAAGCCCAAACACTGCATTTTGGTGTTCTAAATTTGAATGGTTCAAAACTGGTGCAGCAGAAATCTGTGTAAACTTAAATTATATCCCTTGATCAGTTTTTCTTTTTTTCTCTTTTTTTTTTTTAGCCAGTGACCTATTTTCATATATTCTTTCTCAGGGTTCAAGCTTGCTTTAATTGAATTATTCCAGCCAGTTAATAAAGTATTCAAACAATCCAGCAGAACCTTACATGACCTCGCCCTCTCCACAACCACTGTATTTCTCCAACGCTGCTGGCATTCACAGGGGTCTTATGGCTGTAAATAAGTAAGCCTCCTAAGACTTTAATTATGGTTATCTCAAATGAAGGACAAAGCAATGAGATGTACACAGTGTAATACACTAAAAGAAGGCCAGGAGACTTAAGTCTCAGCATGACTTCATTTCATTCAGTCTGCAATGCTTTTATGTTCATGAAGGACTGTCATGATGCATGCGCAAAGATGTCTAAATATTAATGTAAGTAAATGGAAAGATCTAGCTGCAGATAAACTGCTTCTCTAGTGAGTCTGCAGCATCCCCACAAGATTTGGGTGCTTTTAAGTGCTGTGACTTACATGCCCGTTTGGCTGAGCAGGGGGTGTCATTTATCCATTATGTTGTCACCTTTTGTTATGGGCCTGTGTAAACCTGATAGATTTATACAGGAATAACTTTCCTTTTATTTCAGAAAAGGAAAATGCTAAAGTTTGAGTTCTGTCTCAACCAGTCAGCCTCAAACACTATGTTGGGACCTTGACAGGTCCATCCTAAGCTGTCTGAGAAACTGTCAAGTTAATGTTGAGGCCAAGGAGGATAGCAGGGTAATCTGTAACACGTTTGCCCTTTTTATTATAACTAAAGTTTTTGTAGTGGGTTTTCCTTGCTACACAAAGCTGATAGTTTAGAGCAGATACAGTAACAGTATAGCTTCACAGGGGCCTCAGGAGAAAAAAAACCTGTGCATTTCCATGGTATTTGGCAGAGTGCATATCTGTTTGCTTTCATTCAGCCTCAGTGAGGTCAGGAAACCGCTATTGTTGAACTGTAGTTACCTCTGTTGCAGGGCCAGTTAACCTATTGTACAGGTGCTTCTTCCGAATGCTAATTACTCTTGGCTCAGCAAAACAACCACACCTGTTTACACATGTGGGTGCCAACAACACCAGGAAGTCTGGTGTTGTTGGACTTGCAGGAGTCGGAGTTCTTGCTCAGCAGCCCAAATAGTCCATTGTACATTTTTGTTAAATGTAACCAATTTGTTCAATTTTGGCCAGGTCTCTCTTGAAAAGATGGTATAAGTGAGAGAACGCTGAGTTGCATATTCTGTCACTCTCACCATACACCAAGCTAAAAACAGGCTGGGACTTGTGCTGAAGGAAGATATTAAATGTCTTGCTCAGTGGCACAGTGATTGACATCAACCTTTTGCCAATCCCTGCTTGAACTATAGTAACCTCCGCAGCTTGCCCTATCATAACCCTTTGTTCGCACCCTGTTGTAAACTCCAGTCAGCCCTATTGTTTTCATCAGGCAGGTAGCTTACTAGCAGCGCTCCATCACATGATGCCTGCTGGGCTTGACACAATAGGGAAGTGTTTGTGTATATGCGTTGGAGGGAATGGGATGTTTAACACCATATCAAAGCAATATTTGTTAGCCTGAGGCTGGTCTGCTATGGGGCTTCGTTGTTATGGTCTGGCTTTTCAGGGGCGGTGTAGACAAACGTGTTGTGCCTCACAGCTGCTTTCGCTACTGTTGTTACTCCTTGGAAGCACTGAATGTGTGTTAGATGAGGTGTGCCTCTGTTATTGCATACTGAAGCCGTTGCAATACACAAGTGTGCATAGTCTACCTCCAGTTGTCCGCTGCTTCCTCAAGAGTCTAAGTGCCATAAGATGACAAAAGACACGTCCCCTCCAGCTCATCCCTCAAAAAAAGTTTACACATGTTTTATATATATATATATATATATTATCTATATATCTATATATAATATATAGATATATATATATTATTATATATATATATATATATATATATAATATATATATATATAATATATTATATATATATATATATATATATATTATATATATATATATATATATAATATATAATATATTAATATATATATATTATATATTATATATATATATTATTATATTATATATATATATATATATATATAATTATATATATATATATATAGTGACCTGATTTGCACAATAAACTGTCTCCTTTGATCATGCTTCAAAGAAAAATAAAGCCCAAGGGATTTTCTTCGGAAATAAGTTTCTGGCGCAGTTGCTTTTAATCTACCACATCATTATGCAGTGGGCCAAAGTATTCACAGCCATTTCTTTTTTAATTTATACACATTAAATTGTTTAATTTTGGAACTTTTGTCAGCACAGGATACAGAGTTATACTTTCATTTCTGGCATTGTCAAGTGTGTTCTACAGAGACCAAGAGGGTTACATTAGATCACTGCATGCTTCAGTGCTGTTGCATTAACAGACAGTCTGTACGTAAGATAGTAGTGCGAGATGTGCGGAGAAACAATGACTAAGGTTAAAAGTAAGAAGTCCCAGGCACACCAACCAGATCCCAGCTAGTCAACATGGCCAGTGACAAGCTGTCCAACTAGTTTGTCACAGAATCAAGTGACGGGGAGCGGGCTCTTTTTCCTGTACAATCTTAAGTTTACTGTGCATAGGTAATCTCAGGGAAGGATAATTTTAGGTTACTCTAGTTCAACATTCTTTATGCTGTAAGGATTGAGTCAGTCAGGGTGTTACTCTTGACGTTTTGTCTCCTGCTGCTGGAAAGAAAAGAGTCTTCACATCTTCTGGTCAAAACAATGGAAAGGACCATGGACCTGCCTTAGATTATTTATTTTAAGACTTGAGCTGTTTTTGTTGGCCACATGAGAACTCTGTGTTCTCATTTAATCGCTCAGCCGTAACAAATTGTTGTTTTTTGACAATCATTACCCTTTAACTGTTTTCCCCTGGCCCTTCATAAAGCCATCTCATTTTAAACAAGAATTCCCCACAAGTCAGGCAAAAAAAGACTGAGGCTTGTCTTTAAATTAGCAAATTGCATGAGTGTGGGCTTATTGAACCACACAAGCCATAGAGACACAGAAGAGAATGCTGGACATTGTAACTCTTTAAGTTTCATTACTGTATTCAACATTTAGACTTATCATGGTCACACATTGCCCCAGCAGATATAGTTCAAGCACAGTTGCCCACTGTGTCACCACCAGGTTAAAAGTCCAAATACTTCCTCTAGTAGAGGAAACGACTCAATTTTGTAGCTATTCTCCCTCTCTCAACCTTCCTGTTTAGAGCCTTGAGTGAATTCACACTGAAAGGAAGGAAGTTTTTAATAGGGTGTATTGAGGTTAAAACTAGTGAACAAATGTCAGATGCTTTTACGTCTACTGCACATACGCACACAAACACCTGTCTATGGTGAAATTCTAGCCCTGTAATGACCACCTGCTGTGGCCTGTTTGTGCTCCAGACATCTTGACTCCACAACGATTGCACATAAATCAGTTGAACAGTGAAAGTGGGCACTCTTTGTGTGATGGGGTGCACAATGGGAGAGATTATCATTTGTCCTCTTTCTGGATAAGTGTAAAAAGTTTGTCAACAACAGAAAGATTTCCCATTTAACCACTGTTCTGTTTTCTTCCTTTCCACCAGACATGTTTTCTTCATGCACGTGAAGGAGGACCTCCATAACGGTCACCTACGCATGGGTTCAGAACAAGCAGAGGAGCTGAGCGCACTCCTGGCCCAGGCAGAGTTTGGGGACTACAACCAAAACACAGCCAAGTACTGGTACTCCGAGCTGTGTGGAGATGAAGAGCCCAGCACTGCCACTATGAACAGGTACAACTCTTTTAAGTAGCGTGACAGGGCCCTCAAGAGCAGGACAAGTAAATGTTGATTGTGAATACATAGCATGGACAAAAAGTGTTCATTGCTTTGCTGGCCCAGAATCCTGTTTCCACATCTTACTGTAAAAAAAACAACCCTGAACTGAAACTACTGGGGTATTTTATGCAAGACAACTGGAATTTGGACATCCTTTTGATAAGCTCCAATACATGCATGTTAACAAACTCTGGCTAATCATTGAAACATGTTCTCTGTGCCAGCTCTCCTGAAGCTTTGCCCCCTCGCTATCTTTGAGGGAGATAGTCCATCCTGTAAAGAGATGATGAAAAGTACATAATGGGTCATGGCAAAGAGTCATGGATAGTATAATGTGGCAGCTGGTGTTCAAGGAAATGGAAAAGACTTAAGAAATCAAAATGCTATCTTAAGCAAAAAAAAACCAAATGCTACATTGAGTTGATAGTGATGTCTTATGTTCTGCAGCATTTTTAAAATGTCAGCATCTTTCTATATTTGGCGGTGAAAGACACACAAGCAGGAAATCAGATGGCATGTATTTGCAGAGTTCTACTGTACATCTTGAGTGTTTTCCCTGTAAACAGAAGAGGGTGACAAAGTTTTACTACAAAGTCTTACATTCTGAGAACGTGGATCCCATGTATTGTGCATTCACTGCACCAACCACACTTTCCACAGTAAAGCCTGTGCCACCTACAACTGTTGGGAATTGGTCTCCATTTTGAAGTTGCATCCTTTGGAGTGCCTACTAAAACCTAAATGGTATACATATGCAGGGATGGAAAGACTGCTAGAATGATGTACTCAAATTACAGTACTGTTATTTTAGAGAAAATTTAAGTACAAAAGACAAGTAAATGCAATTTGTTACTTCCACCCCTGGCCCTTAGGCATTTTTCTAGCACAGTTTGTGAATTTCAGCAGGTCTCACTGGCTAAAAGGAGCCTTCAGCTATGCTGCCCAAGCATTGATCTCATAAGTTGTCAGAAAAGATCCAGTTTAGCATTGGAGGTTTCTGCCTGAGGGTGTATTCCACTTTTGATCAAAAAGACACTCTTAGAGTTGCATTTATCTTCCTTGATACAAAGCTTGTGGCAGAAAATGTCAGTTCCAATCAGAGCTTTCGAGTTAAATAAACTTTAATGGTTGTCTTTCCCTTCTTTTCCCAACCTTATTGCCCCTGCAGCATCATATCCAGACACAAGGCTCTGGAAAGTTTGAGCCAAGGCTCAGTGGAGTATCAGGCCCTGCAGCTGGTCTCATCTCTGGAGCATTATGGTGTGGAGTGGCACTGGGCTCGCGATGCAAATGGCCAACGTCTGGCCATAGGAGTTGGCCCTGAGGGTATAGCCATATGCAAGGAGGACTTCAGCTTGGTTAACAGGTATACTCCACCTAGACCTCTGCAAATAGCCTTTTGTAATCTTATAGTGACCATATGTTTCATTTCAAGATTTTGTGATTTGTTTTACAAACTACTTGTCTGATTTACTGTTTACTCCGTTTGCCTCATCTTAGAGTAAGCTATCCAATCATCCAGATTGCCACCCAGTCGGGGAAAAGCGTGTACTTGACAGTTACCAAGGACACTAATGACAGCGTGGTGCTTTTGTTCAAGCTGATCAGTAATAGGGCAGCCAGTGGTCTGTACCGGGCCATTACAGAGACCCACGCCTTCTACAGGTGAGCAGTGTTTGAGCCCACCCTGATCAATGACTTACACATACACCCTATTGCTATTTAGCTTTGCAGTTGGATTTAAATAGAGTCAGGCCTTTTTTAATAACTTTGGACTGTTTCACAAAGTCAATACTTCCTTAAATTATTAGGTGTGTTAGAGAAGTTGCCTATAGACATATGTTGAGCCTATCAATTTAAATGAATTTTCAGCTCTGCTGCTTGGTAGGGTCTGTATTGATGTCTGTCAATAGTCTATGCTGCAGCTGTTAAGTCATTCACAAATCTGAGCTGCAATAGAACAATCTTATCTCTATCTTGTTTTGACAATATAGACTAAAGACTAGATCATTAAAAAGGTGGGGGAAACGTGGCCTAAAACATTGACAAAATTGTGCACCTGTTCCCTTAACACTGTTTTTCGTTTATATACTGTACTTGCAAAGTGGGACACACAAAACATGACCAGAACGAGGGTAGATGGAAACATAGATTGGGCAGGCAGGACAATCTTCAGTGGGTAGAGGTGGTACTTTTCCTCTGCATTGTGTGCGTGTCTGAAATTTGCAGTAAGCAGGGACAATTCAAATGGCTGAGCTATGAAATTGTCAAAGTACAAAAGACAGCCCTGTTCTTTTGTTTCAGAGATGGGTTTTAGCTCAGTCTGCAGATTTTTTTTTTTTGCGGGTATATCTTCGTCCTTCCCGCTCAGAATCAAGTGTACAGTATTTATCTCACTCGAATGTGGCATTGGAACAGGTGATTCCTAAATTTTAAAAGTGCAGGGGAGATATTGGATAAATGGACATACCCTTCATACTGCAGATAACTATGGAATTGGTAAATTGTCAAATTGTTATTTTGCTGACGTAGTAATCACGTCTGATCTAATTTTCAATTCCAGGTGTGACACAGTCACTAATGCAGTGATGATGCAGTACAGCAGAGATTTTAAGGGCCATCTAGCGTCACTTTTCCTCAACGAAAACATCAACCTGGGCAAGAAGTATGTTTTCGACATCAGACGTACCTCAAAGGAAGTGTATGACCATGCCCGCCGCTCCCTCTACAACTCTGGTGTCGTGGACCTGGTGTCTGGCAGCGGCGAACGCTCCTCTCCTTCACGCACCCCAAACCAAGGAGACTCGCAGGACGAGGGTCTGGACTGTGGCAGCTGCCAGCAGAGTCGAGCCCTGCAGGAGCGGCTGCAGAAGCTCAGGGAGGCTCTGTTGTGCGTGCTTTGCTGCGAAGAGGAGATCAATGCTGCATTCTGCCCCTGTGGCCATATGGTGTGTTGCCAGACCTGCGCAAATCAGCTGCAGGTAAGACTCTTCTTCACTCAGAAAGTGTTTGTAGATGTTTCTATTGGAATGCTAATGTTTGTTTATCAGACACTTTTGAAGTTTTTCATTAGCACTTATGTCATACACACTGAGAAAAGACAGTACTGCTGAAGATGATGTCAACACTGCCTTAGAAGCAGTACTTTCTAAAAGCCCAGGCGAGCGCTTGAAACCAAAGTTTTGTTTGGTCCACCTGAGCCTACTTTGAGTTTCCAGGTATCCTAAATAGTTTAGGAATTTTTTTTTTTAAACATCCTAAGCCACTTAATCAGCTAAATGTTTTGTGTGTGCTAAGAAATGTGATCCAGCTAATAGACATGAGAATGAGTCTAGACAAACTCAAGACAAGAGAATTTTGAAGTGCTTTCAGCACGACAGTGGAAACTGTTTCCGCATTATAGCAATCTGTTGCACTTTCATGATTAAGCTCGCCTTTCCTGTTACTGTAAGATATTGTCTGACTGTCCTTCAGTCTTAACATTAACACTGCTCAGAAAGATGTGAGTGGTGACTCTTTTGTTGCCTCATTGGCAGTCAGCTATACTCTCCACAGCTCATTTGATGAGAGAATTTCCATGACGCTTGGTATGATTGTGGTTTCATACTTTGTTAGCTCGCACCTTTTTTGCTGGCTTCGACGCCTCTTGCTTAATGTCTACTGGCAACATGTGCGTTGGCTTAAGTAGTCTTAGAAGACTGGTGCATTAGTTAACCTTGTTAGTTTGTTTTACTCGGATGTTATTTTTTTGGCCATGAAATGGGTGCACGATGAAGTCTTAGTCTAGAAGTTTATAACAAAGATTCCACCCCAGAGCCTGTAGCTCAGCATGCCAAAATATTTTGCCAAAGGTGAAGGGGCCACTAAACAAGTTCACAACTTGTAATGCATTATTATTACAGAGTTGGCTCAAAGCATAAGTGACCTCCAATATTGGAAAATAAACAAATACTTGATGCTTAATACTTTTTCCCTCAGTTGTGTCCTGTGTGTCGGTCGGAGGTGGAGCATGTGCAGCACGTCTACCTGCCCACCTGCACCAGCCTGCTGAACCTGACGCTGACTGACAACCACCAACACCGCAGCAGCATCCCTGCGCCCATCCGCAGAGAAATAGCTTCCAACAACAGCTGCTCTGCCACAGACTATGACCACAAGATCTACCACACATAAAGATAACGCCACCTAACTCCATTATGAACACTTTGAAGCTAAGTCAAGCAGATTGAGGTTTCATAAAGAAGCATTTCTTGTCCGTCTGTTTCCTGCCTGGACTCCATGAACTACCAAACATTGGAAACTCCTGAGCAAATTCAGAGATTGATACACTCAAACAACTCCCTCGACGTGTGTAATTTCATTTCCCTTGGACTGTCAGTTTTTTTTAAACTTGGTGCTAAGTATTGTTGCCCTTGGTTTGCGTGTCATTCTGTCAAAATCCTGTTTGTTAAACAACCCCTGAACTTTTTTAGATTGTCTTTTTTTTTTTTTAACAATTGCATCAGTTGACCTGATACAGAATAGAAACTCATCTTTTAAATTTGTCAGTTTTTCTTAGCTCCTCACCCCCAAACCATATGACAAATGTACGTTTTAGAATAGCTAAACACAGAACATAAGGGTTGTCTTTTTTTTTTTCTTTCTTTTAATGCTTCCTCCATTTTAAAGCATGTTTTGATTTGAGAACTGAATTGTATGGTGTAAGAGAGCAAAATGCATTTTAATTCTTTTACACGTTCCATGTTTTTTTTTTATGCCAACTAGGGGGTATTTAGAGGCTAAGCAGCGCTGTTCTGGGTATAGCATTGCATACTAATAAGACACACCAGGCGCTGAGGCCACCATGGTCCCGTTCTTGTGATCTTCGGGTTAAATAATTCTTGAAGGTTCTTTTTACCCCACTAAAACTGTGACCCTGGATGTTAAATGCAGTATCTCGCCTACACTCCCCCAACCTCGAAACCGGTCTTAACTGCCTCGTACAAACAGGAATTTGTCCAGCAGTAACTGATTCTTCTGAAAACCTTAGCTATACATTTCTCCTCTTGGTGTGCGGAGTTCCTTTTTTATATTTTTGAAAGGGTACTAGAGTAGGAGATCTATCAGTGCAATACTTGCTTGCTTTTTGAAAAGCTTTTCATTTAAGTTCTATTTAATTTTGAAGATTATATTTTAAAAAAAAGTCACTTTACCAAGAGTTTTTCACATGTCTGTAGGGGGTTTAGCCTTAATGTAGCAGCAACAGTGTTAAACTTTCCACAGACCTTTTTTCTGGTAAGAAAAGGAAAACTTATTTCTTTAATGCTGACTCGAATTTAAGCTCAGTCACTGCAGGGGAAGGACTTATTTTTCATGTACAAGTAGCAATTTGTTTCTGTTTTCTGAAGCAAAAGCCACTCTTTTCTGTAAAATAACTAAAGCCTTTTTATATGTTTTTAACAAAAGTATTAAAGTTTCTTAAACACTGGATTTGTGTGACATTTGCACGTTCTCTGAAAGCACTTTACCCTCAACACCTTTGGAACAAGTAAGGCACCAATAAACAAAGTATTCTTTTAGGAATTGTAATGCATAGAGTATGTTATTAAAATGTTTTAGAGGCACTAATTTCAAGAGGTAGAAGCAATAGGAACTACAATGCCAATGCTTCCCAGCTTGAGGAAATAAGGGAGAAAAGAAATATTTCTTACTTTCCTTAACTCTATGACTTTTTCTTGTGACATGCTTTCTCTTTTCTAGAACCCAGAAAATCCTTCAAATGGTTCTTTGGTTGCTTGTCATCTCCCTTGTGACACTTATACACTCATCAGCTAGCCTGTTTCAGTAAGCCTGTTTCAGTAAGCATATTTAATGACAAATAGTAAAGCGGATTCCCCTCAAATTAAACAGTTTGACATTATTGGTTTTACTCACCAAAGATAAATCCATAAACATGCTGTCTTTAAACAATGTGGCCCTCGAGCTTTCAGATGACACATGGTGGGAAAAGAGGTCAAAAAGAGATGACTTGTGTTGAGCGAATACCTGCCGTGACACTAGTCCTCACCTCTCCAGCATACAAGGTGAATCGCACTGCAGAAGGTCAACAGGTCATTTGTTACACTCTGACTAGGAAAGTGAGGAGAGTAGCACAGTCTGTGGTGTTGACATGACAAGCTCCCCTGGACTGACAAAGTCTGCAAGTAAGAGTTTAGTACAGCAGCTATTTCTTAGACTTCACCCCTCTTTTCATGACCCTCTGGATGAGAATGATTCCCTTTCTCCTCCCCTCTTTTTCCTTGCATCAGTGTCCTTAAACACACTCCAAGGACATTAATGACAGCAGGGAGGGAAGAGGGCTGCGATTTCTAGTCAGTCAGGTACACAGTACTCAAGTATCATTTCAGGTTGTGGTTGGACGGTAAACCCAACCAGATCTGCCGGCGATTTGATTTCGCCCTGCAGCTCTCTTAAAAGATTGAGCTTGGTCTGGTGGTAGCAGCAGATATGTTACCTGGCTGTAACATTAAACTTTAGCTTTAAGATAAAAAAAAGAGAATCAATTCACTCTTGTTCACACTGTCTTCATCCCCGACACAGATTCATGTGCGTGCACATATAGCCCCAAACAGCTCATGTCATGGTCTCTGCACTGATGCTTGGCCCTGGCCCAGTGACATTGAAGCACAAACAGGGAAACTATTAACCATGTCAGGAATGACACATAGTATTGAAATATTGGAAACTAATCATGGATACTTAACATGGATGTTAAGCTCTTCAAAATGTGAAATTCTGAGGATCATCTTCTGTTGTCACGTACTAATCCGAAATAATACCACACAACATTAATCTGTTAAGAAGTGTCCAACAAAAAATGGATTTTCAGTAGAGCCAATATTAGAGAGAACTTAAAAACGGCTTAGTGGTTTTATTGCAGACTGGATTTTGTATTTGCCTAATCTGTTGCATATTTTGTTTACTGGAATAATATTTCAACACAAATGTCCCTGGTATGTGGGACATTTAAAGCTCTTTTAATGATTTAAAACAATTAAAATGTACCGTTTAAAAAAACATGATACGTATCTTAGATTCAAACATATCTTTAAATGTTCTGCCAACAACATTTTCACAAACTATTCTTTCTATTGTATCAGATTGTATTTGCTTTCTTTTACAGATATTCCTTTTCTAGTGTGGCTGCAGCCAAAAGCAATAGTCAATAAAAGGGCAGTCAATACAAAAAAATACAAAAAAGAAATGGCATAACACAAACACACAATCAACATACGACTGTCTCATGCAAATGCGACACAGTGTAGTGTGTCGCATTTGTAGTGTAGAGATAATGCTCATCTCAGTTTTCATGGGTGAACTTGTGATAAAACTGCAATTTAAATGTAAAAGCAAAGCTGAATCTTACAGAGTCACACACACACACACACACACACACACACACACACACACACACACACACACACACACACACACACACACACACACACACACACACACACACACACACACACACACACACACACACACACACACACACACACACACACACACACACACACACACACACACACACACACACACACACACACACACACACACACACACACACTGTTGTAAATGTCTGCATTTATGAAAGCCTAACCTAATTCTTAATGTCATAACATCCATCTTATATCTACCAATTCCAGTCTATGCACCTCTCACAGAAACATCTGCCAATTGTATGACCCAGCTAATAGGCCAGTGTTTACTCCCCATGTCACAACCCATTGACAAAGAATGACAGTTTTGGGTCCCAAAATACCACTTCTCTCAGGCTTGTGCCCTGACCAACACTGACTGCATGGTGGTTAAGGTTAGGATCTTATTTATCACTTAAAGAATTAGAATTAGGTTAAGCACGAAGAGTCCAGTTGTATAATAAGATAATGTAATGTTACGAGCCATAAAGAAGAGAAGTGCACGTAGTAAGTAAACAAGTCTGTTTCATTCCTTTGCATGTCAAACCGCCTCTCTGAAGACTTGCCATGCCTTATTTTCAACCCTTCATGGAATTTAATCTACTTCACAGGAGTTGGAGCTTGTTATCATTTTTACACATATGCCTGTTCAAGTGTGGCCCACGCAGAAGCCTTCGGAGAGAAAGGAAGTGCTGCACATTTACGTAGTTCTATCATCTCCTGCATTCAAATTCATCGCTTCAAACTCACAACCAAAAGCGGCGCAAATTTCCCGATGGAGAAGATTCTTCATCCTCATTACCTCAGCCACTCAGGTAGAAAACAAATAGAATTTTTAAGTTCTTATCATTTCAACTCATGCCAAGAGGAAAACATCAAAAGATACTCAACAACTTCACCCACCCACTGCCATGTGGTTTTCACATCTGCTTGGCCCAATGACACACTGCCGAGGGAAACGCAGCTCCTCTGAAAGTGTTTGAGATAAGTTTTGTTTTGGCAAACAGAGCCCGCCTCTTGATAGCACTGTCAGCTGGTAACCGAACACAGGGTCTAGTCTGTGTGTGTTTGCATGCCTCTCTGAGTTTTTAGACGGGTGCAAACAGCCTGCCAGTGCCAGGCTGCACAATGTTCTCCATGGAGAGAATTTAATGACCATGTAGTTAGGTCTGGTCACAACTTAGACTGCAAAAGCCTTACATTCTCTTTGACACACCTGGAAAACATTAACTTTGTAAAAAAGAATGAGACAATGTTATATAAATGACGTACAAGTACAACTTTTTAGAGTTGACCACAGCTACACTAGCAGCTCTATGGGACTGTACTCATAGACACCGCTGTACTTTGATCTAAATGCTATCACTAACGTGATGACATGGTTTGCCATGTTCATCGTCTTAGTTTAGTGTGTTAGCATGCTAACATTTGCATATTCACTGAACACATAGTACAAGTGAGGTATTTGGTTATTAACCAAAGTACTGGACAAATTAAAAGTTGGAACTAATGATGGTGCTAGAGAAAAAATTAAATAGAAAAATGATCCACAAAGTTACTACAATTTATCCTGACGGTGACATGTACCAAAATTCTCCCAACGGTATTGTTGAGACATTTTACACCAAAAACCTCAAATGTGAACATAATGGTGGGATACGAAGTGTTTGAAGGTTATGGGAACCAGACTTGTATATTGAGCAGCTCCAGACATTGAGTTAAACATTACAGGGATTGTACATTAGTTCAAACAGTGAGAGTGACCCATGCAGGCAGTAAAATCTTCATGTGCGAACTGAGATAGCTACTTGTTGCACTTCCACCCAGTTTCTACCTCATCCTGTAATACATGGATTCTTTACTTTTTCCAAAACTTTTACTCACAGGTTTAATTGGCTTAAAAAAGGGCTTTAAAAAGGCTGGCCTTAGTCATCGTATTCTTTTCAATGCAGTTTAGCACAAGGGTTTAAAGAGCAGTGTGTTTATAGCAGCCTCTAAAGCTCATAGTGGAATATTCCGATCTTATCAGTTACAGTATAAACGAAGCATGCCTTTAGACATCTGTAGATCCAGTGCCAATCATGATTACAGACTATTTATTTAATTATATAAAGATTGAGTAAAACATTTGTTTTCATGTTATAGGGCACTTAAGTTTTGCATAAAAAAAGAAAATGTAAATAAAATTTGTTATTGTTAGACCTTGCTTTAAATTGAGAGCAGTCAACTTAATTCTACCGAAGACATTATCTCAGTTAAGTCAATTTGTTAAGAATCAACAGTGTTTTTTTTTTACTTTACTTGATTCCTTTATTCATATGGAAATGCAGAGTTTACATCAAAATGTTCTGATGAATGAACCCAAGTTACTCTAAGATTGTGTGCAGTGCAGGAAAAGAGAGCATGTTTGCGGAAAAAAGTTCATTTGCACAATGTTCATGCTTTCAGGAATAACTGCTTTCTGTGTGGAGTGTATAAAAAGAAACCTTAGAAACAACGTAACAGTGCTGTAAAGGCAGTGACAAAGAGACACATTAAAATCACAAAGGCAGCTATTGTCAGGACACACCAACACACGACTCTGCTCTTTATTTAGCAGTTGTTTTCCTTAGCTTTGCTGACACCTACTGGTCTCACTAACAGTTATAAATGCTGGGAAATTGATGTACATGTACAGTACTGTTTTTTTTCCCCTTTAACCCGCTATCATGAAAAAAGACAACACATGATGTCAAATGGACCTACGTATATATTTTGTTTGAATCAGTTTTTTGTACATCAAAGGGTTAAACTTTGACTAAAGTATGTCACACAGTTTTCTTTTTTGTTATGCATAGTTGATGCAACACTAGAGCAGAACAAAAGACAACAGATGCATTAACAATTTAAAAGAGACATACTAGATCAAGAAAAGATCAACATCAAAGCATATGAACAAAGAACAAACAAAGCATTGTGTTCCCTATTGCACACTATCCATCATGACTAATAAATTACTTCAAGTTTTCTTCTTCTGCATCTCCACATCTCTGCCTCTGTCTGTC
>NC_045746.1:1221688-1241811 GCF_008692095.1 Etheostoma spectabile
GTCTCTCTGTGTGTGCCATTTGCCATTAGGAGCAGCAATGCCCCAACTGGACAGTAGGTGTGCTCTTTAGCACTGCAGCACACAACCCACTGCAGTGCTGCTACCATGTTTGTGTGAGTGTGAGTGTGAGTGTGAGTGTGTGTGTGTGTGTGTGTGCCTGCCAGCTTGGCCACCGCTGCTCCTGCCACTCTGCTGAAGGAGAGGACAGAGAGAAAGGACGTTGGAGGAGAGTGGAGGGAGAAAAAGAGCAAGGGGGATAGAGAGACATAGAGAGGGTGAGAGAGTCCAGGCCCAAATAAAGCCATGGGGGCCGGGGCTGGGCTGGGCCCCCCTTTGCTATAAATAAGCTGGCCGCCTGGAGGTTCGGGTTTGGTAGTTGGGGCTTGGGACTAGCGACCACCACTGCTGCTACAGCCTTCATCAGGAGAGTCTCCTCCATATACTCCTCATCCTCATCAGCCACATCCTGGTCATCGTTGCTCTGGGCAGTCAAGATGCCTCGTGTGGACTCAGACCTCAAGCTGGACTTTAAGGATGTCCTCTTCAGACCCAAACGGAGCAGTCTGAAGAGTCGCTCAGAGGTCGGTGCTGCCAATTATTTAGTTGTGCTCTGATAATGTAACCTTTAAAAGCTACAGTTCAATTAACTATCTGACCAGGATCATTCTCTGGAGCTGTGCAATTGGTTTACTACTGCATTTAGGAAGTATACTTATGTTTACGCCTCTATGGAGGGTGACGCAGTAGAGATATGTTAATTATTTATGCATGGGGGAGGATGATAGGTAGGGGGAGTGCATTTTTGGGCCTTTTAACCCTTTTTGCAGCACTCATATCATGAATAAGAATGAAAACATTTATTTACAGAACAACAGCAGCAATTACATTAATTATCCCAATAACCATGAGAGGATTTCTCACTAAAGCGCTCAAAAAGTGCGCGCTCATTGTAATTGTATACATGTGCGTCTTTTTGTTGTCTTGTGTAAGCCAGTAGGTGTACAATGTCTTTGTAGTTCTGTAAGCAAAACAAGCTACCTTGACTGAGCATGTAACAGCGGAGTGACCTTCTTAAAAAGGTGACAGAAAATATGGCTAGCCTGCCTGTGCCAGACAGAGGCTAAAACAACAACTGTCTATAAGCAGAGAAAACAGAAGAGAAACATGAGATAAAAGAAGATATGGATCAGAAGGGACTTCATCAGTAATTATTTAATTTTTTATGTCAGTACAACAGTGTATCAAACACCCACTGATGTGGCTCTCTGGGACAAAACAACCCTCTCCTAGCTGTTTTTTACTCACAACTTCCTACACTTATGTGTCGTTTGATTAGGGACTGGTACCAACCCAAGATCACAATGCTGGTTGGTTGGCACTAGATCTGGGTTGGAAGGTGGAAGTGGGTAGGAGTTGGCTTCTGAAGGATGGCAATCAACAAGAGACTTCTTAGAAAACCTGTTTAAAAATAGTACTGTGGGTAACAGCCAACCAGACCACAGTATGCACCACAGAGGTAACAGGAAAACATGATATATATATATCCTGACTGATGCAGATAGCTGCACAGAGAATACCCAGAACTTGAGCATGCACTGATGTGTACTGAGTGTATAAAAGGCAATTCTATATTTTGTCACAATGTGTCACCGCATAATTAGCATTTCATCAAATGCTCTTTACTACTAAATAATAAAAACTTCTAAAATTATGTAAGGATGTCAAAAGATGACTTCATTTCAGCATGATAATATATATATATATATATATTATATATATATATTATATATATATATAGATATATATATATATATTTTTTTTTTTTTTTTTTTTTGTTCCTATTTTTTTTGGAACTTAACCCCTAGTTACTTCAGAGGACATCTCCTTCGACATATGTAGTAATTGTATGTTGCTTTGGATAAAGAGTTAGCTAAATGACGTGTAATGTAACAATGTGACATACTGCTGCCAAATCCAAAGGCCCATGCACCCTGAAAGCATCCATCTGACTGCTCGTTTGAATTACAGCTGCATTGAGCAGGAGCAGAACTCCACCAGACATCCACCAAGTTGTTTAGAGAGGGGAGGGTATACTTACATTAGGGAAGATAAACTGCATCAATAACAAGATACCACTATGCTCAGTAATCAAGCACTGATGCACCACCACCAAGCAAAAATTTGTCCCTTCAATTTTGGACATCAAGTTTTTTTTGCAAATGCTGGTGTGAATTTGCACTGCACCATGGGAGTTTACAAAACATCAGACAGTCAATGGGCTGTAATTAAATCCTTTTAATTATATGGTAAATTTGTATAGTGTGGTAAATGTGTGATTTAATGTAAAAAATGGTTACACAGATTTTATCAACAGTACAAATAGATGGACATACCCAGAGCTAACAAAAATGTCAGGAGGATTTTTCCAGATCCGGATATAGTGGGGCAATTGGATCCATGTGTCATACTTTGTCATGATTTATTGTCAAATAAACTGGAAAATCCTGCTGACTTACCGTGCTGTATTAAAAGAAGAGTTCTGTATTGATTTGCTGCACAACCGGGCTCTCCTCCCTTCTTATCCGTACTCTTTTCACCACTTTCCTTTCTCCTACCATCATGAGTTATAGCCTCATTTTTGCTGTGGCTCTGAAATTTATTCCACCGTGAAGGTTATGGCACACTTTGTGCCGTTTTCCACAGCTGAAGTAGTTTTTGCATAATACATGCCTTGGCACTACACAAAAGAGTTCAGCACTGTGAAACTGTTGCATTTAAATGTAATGAGTTTTAAAGGCCAAAACTCTGTTTTGAACACTTAAGTTTCACTTTCCATTATAGAACTCTTTATAACAATCTAACCTTTCATGTAGCAAATATGTAAATGTAAATGTAAATGTGCTGTATTTATATAGCGCTTTTCCAGTCTTAACAACTGCTCAAAGCGCTTTTTTACATCTACAGGAACCATTTACCATTCACACACATTCATACACTGTGGCCGGGGCTGCCGTACAAGGTGCCACCTGCTCATCAGATAAACATTCACACACATTCACACTCCGATGCGAAGCACCGGGGGCAACTCGGGGTTCAGTGTCTTGCCCAAGGACACTTCGGCTGCAGGGGCAGGGATCGAACCACCAACCTTCCGATTGGCAGGCAACCGCTCTACCACTGAGCCACAGCCGCCCCTATATGTGTTATAATAACTTAAAATCTTAAATCCTGGGCATGTTAATACAATATACTTTCTATAAATGACTTTGACAACAAGACTAACTTTGGCAAAAAGGTGCCATTTACAAGATACAGTACGGGCCAATGCTAAAATGTAGCACGACAGTAGCACAAGTAGAAAAGAGTCACAAAGTCAATACTGATTTAGGAATTTCCGTGAGTACAATGTAATCTTAAGTTTGCTAAAATAAGCTAGCGTTAGCCACCATGAGCTAATGGTCATACTAGGCCAAGTAGCAGCAAAACCCCTGAACATATTAAATTGAGCAGAGGCGTGTTTTATTGCTTATACATTCAAATTTTGTGAAAAGAAAAATGTGGTACTTCTTTGTGACTGACTTTTGAAAAGGGAACACATGCAAATGCGTAAACTCCGCTCATACTGAGTAACTAACAGGTGATGTTAACTCATTGGAATAAAATGTATGTATAGCAGATCCTGTTGAAAGGAATCAAAGCTACGGCTTGTATCATCAGTACAGATATACTTTCCTGTAAAGAGAGCAGCGGGTGTGTCCCAATGGGCCCTACTTGTTTCATGTAGCTCATCACATCACAGCAGCACTGGCTAAGCTAACCACTGGATCTAAATGATTCAGTGCATCCCCATTAAGACTCTGAACATGAGTTGCTCCCATTTTCAAGAAAATCTGCAGTGTCAGCTTTAGAGAAAGAAATTATTCATCCGTCGCCTTAAAACACTTCCCTAGCAAGCTATGACTAACAATTATCAAACAAGTCTCCACAATCAGCCAACTCATGTTTCATCCCCTCAGGTGGACCTTCAGAGGACCTTTACATTCCGCAACTCCAAACAAACATACACTGGCATCCCCATCATTGCTGCCAACATGGACACCACGGGAACGTTTGAGATGGCACAGGTCCTCAGCAAAGTGAGTTAACTCTTCACAACTGAATGGATGGAAAATAAATAACAGCATTATTCCTCTTTGTGTGGGCCTGCCAAGATCTCTATGAGTCATTCCCCTAAGATTTCAAGACAGAATAAGGAAACATAAACAAGGATGTTATGGGGAGCCATGGGAAACACAGGAATAGGCAACCTTGTCCTATTAGACACTGGCCAGCTGGTGGGATGCTGAGGTTTTTTTTTTACCAGTTAGCTAAATCAACATGTCTCTAATTTCATGTCAAAAGTTATGAACTGCTTGTTTTACCACTCAGCATGACACTTTTTGGGGATTTTCTTGTATGCAAATAAAAGGGTCTGAAGAAAGCAATTAATTTGAGATTGAAAACCATGATTAGTTATATCACAAATACAGAGACACAAATGGGAATGGAAATTTCTATATTTGTTACATTATTTCTGTATTCCCGCCCTTGTTTTCTCTCTCTCTCTCTTTAGCACACCCTCTTCACAGCCATCCATAAACACTATTCTGTAGAAGACTGGAAGAATTTTGCTGCTAATCATCCAGAATGCTTAGAGGTAATATCACTAATGTTGAGCCTTTTAAGATGTTGTTCAGCAACAGGAATATGGTTACACTCATATTCATAAGTGTCTCCTCCTAAAAGGCGATTGTGGCTTTTCTCCCCAGCATGTAGCTGCTAGCTCAGGCAGTGGCGTTGCAGATCTTGAGAAGCTGTGTGCCATCGTGGAAGCCATCCCCGCCCTCAAGTACATATGTCTGGATGTGGCCAACGGCTACTCTGAGTACTTTGTGGAGTTTGTCAAGACGGTCAGAGAAAGGTTTCCCAAACACACCATCATGGTAAGAGAGATGGTTTGCCACTTTGGCTGGCAGTTGTGGGGCAAATTGTAAGACTGTGTCTTGTGGATAATGCTGTCTGGCTTCACAGGCTGGCAACGTGGTAACAGGGGAGATGGTGGAGGAGCTCATCCTCTCCGGTGCTGACATCATCAAAGTGGGCATCGGGCCAGGTGGGTGGGTACGACTGAGTGCATCTGCAAACAGTATGAGGAGCGTGTGCTCTCTAAATCAACACAAAACTGTACGGGCCTCACATGTACAAATACAGACACAACTGAGACGGGAGACAGGCAGGTACGCAAACACACATCGGCCTTAAACAGCAAGGTTTGACTTGTAGTGGTTTGTACTAGACTCAGAAAGTGTCTCTTACTGTACAGTGCTTGATTCAAGTTACTACTCATAGATTGTTGGTAATAGAGTAAAACATGGTTTTTAAACCAGTAGACTTGTCTTGGTTAATGCAATAGAACTGTTTTTTGCAAAACATGAAACGAGAAGAGCTTTATTGTCACTTATTTGATTTTGTTAAGTTTGCTAAATTTCCTCGGGGCCTGACATTTAGATGCCTATATTTAACAGTTTGTTCCACATGAAGTAGACAGTCTCTTAGATCATTTGGTCTCCAGCTTGTAGAAACCTGAACTGACAACACTAGATCTGAAAGACAACAGGTTCCTGTAGCTATGCAGCAGCAATTTAAACACTGACAGGGATGGTTTCATAAATATGGACTTCTAATGTGTGCATTGTGAACTGTGTGTTGCAGGGTCTGTGTGCACAACTAGGATCAAGACAGGAGTGGGCTACCCACAGCTCAGTGCTGTAATAGAGTGTGCAGACTCAGCCCACGGACTCAAAGGACACATTATCTCTGTAAGTCTTGTATCACGGTACAAACAAACGATGGGGCAGGTAGAGTTACCAAAGCTTGCAGTATACTGTACTTGTCGAAGCTTTCTTGTACTGCTGGTGGGCAGGAGTTCCTCTCTCAGTTGCTCTCCGTGTGGAATGGAAGCCACACAGGGCTTGGTGGGCATCAGTCCAACAAAAATGTAACTAACTAAGGTCAAGCTAGGAAAAAGGCCATTGTCCAAATGCATTGGACATAACAGCAAAATATGCTTCAGATATAGATTTTGAAATAAAAATGACTGACAGTTTGCCTTTAGTTATCTGCACTTCAAACAGAACAACAATTTTATTGTAAAGCTATTAAGTTGTCTGCACAGGATAGGATCATGAAAAACATAACTAATGCTGATTTTTATAATAATAATAATAATAATAATAAGTTGCAGCCACTAGAGGGCATCCTTCTCTAATTCATAGGTTACGATTTATTTGCTGAATCATACTGACAAAAGTCATTGCGCTTTTTTATTTATTTACTAAAAGTCCATAATAATAATAATAATAATAATAATAATGTTGTTGGATAAAGGCTCTAAAAGTTTCTAATGTTAATGACACAACTGGTCTTCAGCCACTAAAGGGCATCCTCTGTCTTCCAAGGCTGGTAGAACAAGAAAAACTGATGCATGTGATTCAGTGTGAAGCCACATGACTGTACCCTGTACGTTCTCTCTGTTCAGGATGGAGGCTGCAGTTGCCCCGGAGATGTAGCTAAGGCCTTTGGTAGGTATTCAACCCTCAATTGTTCTGTTCATTCTTAAAATGACTCACATAGTGCTTCAGACATGTGTGTTCTACAAATCTTTCTACGTGACTTCTCTGCCTTCGCTCCCCAGGTGCCGGGGCTGACTTTGTAATGATGGGAGGAATGCTTGCAGGCCACGACCAGTGCACCGGAGAGGTCATCGAGAAAAATGGCAAGAAATACAAACTCTTCTATGGCATGAGCTCCGACACCGCCATGAAGAGATACGTGGGTGGAGTTGCTGAGTATAGGTGAGAGACTGATATCATGAATGGGGTTTCATCTTTCAATCAAATATGCTTCCACAGGTTCCGAGTATTCAGTTCAATAACTCAGATGTCTGCAATTTTCAAAAACTATTTGTGTTTTAACTAATAAATATCCTTTATTCTTACTTTCTCCTCTCTCTGCTCTGCTCTGCTCCCAGGGCGTCTGAGGGGAGGACAGTGGAGGTTCCCTACAGAGGAGACGTGGAGAACACTATCCGAGACGTGTTGGGGGGCCTTCGCTCCACCTGCACCTATGTGGGCGCCGCCAAGCTCAAAGAGCTGAGCAGGAGAACCACTTTCATTCGTGTCACACAACAGTCCAGCCAAATGTTCACTTCGTAGGGTGTACACTTGTCCCCCCCCCACACACACACACGTTGCATAATATGCATTGTACACCTATTATGCACAGTGTAAACGTGCAACAGTAGAACAGTGGTTTAACGCATACAAAGGAATGATGCACATCCACACCCACACTTCTACGTGATCACCCAACCTGTTTTTCTCAGGATAACTGCTGTCAGAAAGCAGTTTCCCGCAGGTTGTATTTAAAAAAAAAAAAAAAAAAAAATCCTAGTTTGACTTGAATTGTCCTAGAAGGATCACAGTGATCTAATAGCAAGTGTGTTTACATGCTAAGAGACACCATAACATGCTATTGAATGTACCAGATTTCATTTTCAAACGGGCGTGAGAGAGAAAGAACAAGCACTTCAGATCTAATATTTTGAAATACTCTTTGTGTATATTTCCAGATTAACAGCATATTGTGAATAAACAAGAATGTAAGCTGTGAAACACACTTAGCAGGAGGAGGCTGATAATTGTGCTAAGGTCATTTTGGGAAAACTATTCTTCTCAAATTTATGATTGAATATGCAAGATCCAGAGATGTAACCCTTTAACTGACACTGGATAAATTGTGTCGCAGTAAATTGCATGCAGGACCCTCTGCTAATTTCTAAATGGGGTTCATCATCCTGTGAATTTAATTCACTATTTTGATGACGGACAACATGCTATTGTATCTCTCCTTATTCTCTGTGTGCATGTATTTTGGGTGTGTCAGGAACACTGAGCCAGCTGATCATGACGACATCTGCATTAATGTATCCCAAACATTTGACAGATTTGATTTATCCCCGCTGTCTGTGCATGTCAAAACAGTCACGTTCAAGTCATTGATTCCACTGTGCCTGACATTTTAAATCAAGGGCGTCTGGTGGTTTCTACTGCATTGAAGCTCTTGTACTTTAAGCAAGGATCTTCAGGGAAAAGTCATGTAAAGAGACAACACAACTAAACACCATTAAATGAAAACTCTAAAACACATACTGGAACAGCAGCAGTTTCACTGTTATTGCAAAAAAAAGATAATGGTGCAAATAAACCAAAATGATCAGAGAATGACCAATGTGATTTTTTTTTTTCCCTGGACAAGAAACTGCATATTTGTTAGGTTAAGAGGTTTTCTATTCAATCATCAGGATTTTAGGACAACACAAGACAAGGTGTCTACCTACATATCTAATACAACTAACTTGAAGTTAAGACCATTCCTTTCTTTAGGTTTTGATATTCGCTGTGCAGGGATGGAACGAGTCCTAGAATAATATACTTATGTAAATGTACTGTAAAGATTTGTGTAAAAATGTAGTTGGATAAAAAGATAAGAGTAGAAATACTGTGTTCCATTTTAAGGGGGTATGAACATATACACTAGTGGAACAACAACAATACACCACCAATGTCCAAACCAACTATAAAGTCCACTTCTAGAGAAGGCACTTGCACACACATGCAGAGAATCACACACAAAAACAACACGGCACATAAGAATGTACATACAACTAATTACACATCATTACCAACCCTCTTCCTTTGTCTTACTGGTAATCAAACATAAAAAGGAGAAAACTCAAGAGACGCAAGACACCATAATTGAGAAGCAGAGTAAAACTTCCACACAGCAGACAACACAGAAATGTACAAACAATTCGAACTCCACAGGGGCTGCAGCCACAATCACACATATTGTATTTATAAGCGAAGGAGAGCATGCACAGTTTTTACATAGTGGCACACGCACAAGCTCTAAATTACTAAGCAAAGCAGTAATTGCTGACACTCTGGACAGTAAGTTACGATACATGGGTTTGTTATTGTACTCACCTGTCTTAACATCATTCTGTTAGTCTTGTGCACTGCAAAGTCCCCCACAATCTGCTCCAGGTTCAACGTCTCTGCTGGTTCATTCTCAAAGCATAATATAACCAGTCCACTTAGAATCTCTGTGCTCCTCAACTGTTTTCAGCAGAAAGAGTATCTGCAGTCATAACTGTGACCGGCATTGTTGTCAAAAACAGCGGGAAGGCCTCACACACCTCACTTAAGGTGAAAGCTCCTCGGTGAACACAGAAACTGGAAGATTCACCATGAGCCTTTTAGCAATAAGCACGTTAGCCAGACACAGCCTGCACCTGTTGGGTGGGTGTTTGATTTGGGTCACTGAGGGTGCTTGCCAGGTGGTGCATTAAATCAGTGATTAATTACCAGCTGTGGAAAAACTCTGGTAATGTTTTCGGATTTGTGTGTGTGTGTGTGTGTGTGTGTGTGTGTGCCAGGTGTTTATATGTCTGTTTGTCTATCAGTGTCACCACAATAGCGTTGCAAGATGCAGTCATGAAACTGTACAGGTGTGCAGTGCAAAGCAGTTCAAAGATGGGTGTGCTCAAAGCGAGGGTCCAGAGGGTGTCACTTCCTCTCCCTAATGCAGCTCTGCTCTCCACTCCTGCAACCTCTCACACTCAAAATACTTATAATAAAATTACTGAAATAAAAGTAAAATGACTTTGATACAGTAACAAGAGTATGTTAGTTGTTACTTTCACCCCAGTGTTTATTCTTAACTAAAGCAACATGTTTGGTAACACTTTATAAAAAGGGTTGAAATCATATAATGCTTTAATGCAACTGAAACTGGATTCCATTTACATGAAACCTTAATTCAGGACCATACATTTCTCTGAAAGCAGAACAGTACATGTTCTCATAGAAATATGAAGCTTTTTAACACAAGGCACATATTCTGGGAGGTGTGCTCCCGTTGGTCACTTCTGGAACAGTATTGCATTATTCTGAATGACCTGTCCGCCTTTCAGCTCTCTGGAACTCAGAAACGTGCTGTGTTTGGACTTACAGCTGCACAGAGGGTGATTGCAACCTGTTGGAAACCGCCACACGTGGACCCTTCCCTTTTTGGATGAGGATCAATGGTGGCCCGGGGACGACTGTGAACACGTGGCGTTGCAGCGTTGACTCTGCGCAGGTGTTTGGTCCCTTGTCTTGTGTCTGTGTGTCTGTTTCTGCGTGTTGTTTTGTCTCCCTCCCTCCCGTTTTTCCTCTGTTTATGATTTATTTTTGTTTTTTTGTTGGCCCTGGGACACGTTCTTTGTCTCAGTGTGTTTGTAATTGTTTTTCACTTTTTGTTTCTATATATATATATATATATATATATAAATAAATATATATATATATATAAATAAATATATAAACATTTGATCACAAAAAAAGAAGAAGTATTTATATTACTGGTCAATGGTATTTTCAGCCACATTTACAACCTAGGGGGGGAATCATGAATTGTTGGTTTGTTTTGTTTTAAATATTTGTGTCAAAAGAAGTGGAGTAACGGTAAAGATGCACTGAAACCAAAATCCTCTAGCAGGTGCCAAATGACATACTAAACTAAAGACATGACATGTTCAACAGTACTTCACACAAGGTCACCATTACTTACCTAATTTGTGACCCCCACCCCCAGTAAAATCATGTTGTAATACTCTTTTGTAAATGAAAAATTATGTTTTGCCTTGTTTTTTTTTACAATGGCTTTGGTACAGTAAAGTGTAATCTCCATTTATTCTGCTTTAATTTGTGGAAAATACAGTCAAACACAACCGGGACAGGAAAATTATCTCAAGTGCAACAGAGAACTCCTGTGAGCTAACGGACTAATGTCTTTATCATACAGATAGCGTGGATGTCATGCAGCCCATTGTACGCTAGAGGGGGTTATTTTTCTAATACTATCATAGCTCATGAGAGATAAGGTTTTAAATGCAGTTGTTGTGTTGTACTTATGTTTCCATATCACATTGTGGTGTTGTGTGAGGGTATATTGGGGGTGTGTGTGTTAGTGTTGGTATTGAAATAAAGACACAAACTGCCCATTTATTCCAGATATGTCAAGGTTTCATTTTCTTTTTCAAAGAGGTGCATTTGTACAGATGTCAAACACATACACCGACAGGGTTTCTCCATTGCTATAAAGGAAAAGGGGTGTTGAGACACAGGGACTCGGTGAGTACAATATAGTACAAACAAGTTGGCTGGGAACTGCTGCGGCCCCCTGCAGGACAGACTGTCCAAGCAGGTCTGTGCTGATGTCCAGTTCTCTGCTTCCATCTGATGGGCCAAAACGTTTCAGTTCAGTACTTGGTGTCCTGGGTTAGCAGAGGAACATCTAGACAGACGGGTTGCTAACCTCAAGGCTGAGTGTTCAGAACAGGGGGAGGAATCAACCGAGCCACAGCTGACAGATAAGCCCCCCCCCCCCCCCCCCCCCCCCCCCCCCCCCCCCCCTCCGTGGCGATGGGCAGGGTCAGAGGTCACAATGCGTACAGCCTGTCCCCTGCTGAAGTGTTTGTCGCCTTGCACAGAGACGCACAACAAAAGACGTTCAGTACACTGAAGAGTAATCCAAGCCATCTCCAGCATAATACACATAATATCATAATAATAATTCATAGTTAATTGTCAATAATGACAGTTGTTAATCATATCAAATTATATGTAATACATTTACATATCTTATAACCCATATGAAACAGCCCACTGTGTAAATTGATTGGGGTGAAACTAAACTGTTAAGTGGGCCTCTACAAGTTTTTTTTTTTTCTGCCTGAGTTGGTTATCCAGCGCTAAGGACGAGACGTCATACAAAAAAAGACTGAAAAAAAAGGAATCCTGATCAAATTCTGTTCACTTTTAAAACACAACAAAGTGCCAAAAACATCCTTTTTGCAAAATAAAAGTACAAACATCAAGAAACAAAGAGCACTCATGCCTATTTTCTGATTGAAAAGTCAAAGCTCACACACCAACATTCATTTTATTTGTAAAATTGTGCAAGAAGCCAATTAAAAAAAAAAGACATTAGCAGTGTTCCTCTAGTGAGGAAGCTTGTCATTAAAACTCAACAATGACACATTCTCTACATAGTTTTAAGTCCCCTGACATTATATTGAGTGCTACAAGGAGACCAAAAACACAGAAAAAGCTCCTGCACCAAAGATAATGCAAACAATGCAAGGTTTGTATGCACCGTCTTCACACCGCACAACCGAAGCGAGCTGTGCCGAACTCCTTACAAACACGTCGGCCAAATTAGATCTCAAAATGTGAAGAAAACAAAAGCTAATTAACGGCACAGCCTGGTTGGTGTAGGGTGGAGAAGATTTCAAACAAACCTGAACACAACAAAAGAAGGGATGCATTCCATGAGAAAAGATTTTCCTAGTAGAAAAGAACCAAGGAAGCACCTAACACCTCGGCCCGTTGGACCCAAGAACGCGCCGGGCGCCAAGCGAGATGGAGCACAGACAGATAAACACAAGGTTACGGCATGGTGATGTGCAAAAACTTAAACCGAGCGATCTCTCTCTTTTTATCCTTATTCACCCCCCTTTTTTCATTCTCATTCTCTCTGTCCATTTTGAATGAATGTTACCCCTAGGGTAGGTATCGGTCTGAGACAGAGGGGTTAGACCAAGCCCATCCTAGGATTAGAAAGTGCTGAAACATTATCAAGTCTTTTACATCTACTTACATGTGCATCTCTGTTGGTTGGTTGTTTTTTTCCTTTTTTTTTTATTTTTTATTTACAAAAAGTGGTCCCCACTAAACAATGAGGTTTATTTTTTTTCTGTGGGTCTCTCACAAGAACCATGAGGGTCAGGGTGATGATCTCACAGACAAATACAGGAGAAAACACTTCTTTCCAAAACACACAAACACACTAACACATCACACACTCACACACACTCACACACACACACACCACACACACACACACACAACAACACACACACACACACACACACACACACACACAAACACCACACAACACAAACACACACACACACACACAACACACACACACACATAAATTTAGGAAGGCCGCAAGGACAAAGGGAAAGAGATACGGATAAACTCTCCTGGGTTTGTTCTCTTCACAGACATTCAGACTCTTGTTTTACAGATGTGACACACGATTAACAAGGATGATACACTGGAGTAGGACTAGGACTATGCTACATACAATTGGCACAGCAAATGGGGGGGGGGATACTGAGGGGAACAACATGTAAGTATTGCACATTGTGGTACATTTCAAGTGGATAAAAAGGTTAAATTTGGGATTATCTTATCAGTAATAAGACCAAACCTCCAAAAAATGTTGAAACCTTGCTGTGGCGTGCTCTTCCCTCTCCTTTATTCAGAATGGGTCTACATTTAAGATTGCTTTCTTTCATTATTAGGCATGCATTTCCACTGAAGTATTAACACGACGACTTTTATGAGCTAGTAGTGAAAAGAAGACCAAATATCAAAAGATGATGTTAGGAGGGGAACAGGCAGCCCAGGCCAGCCCTGCTATGTCCCGGCCTGGCCACACTGAAAGGTAGCTAACGGTTGTTGAGGGTTAATCGATTGCTTTGCCTCAGGAGGAGGTGTGCAGGCTGGCTGGCTGGCTGGCTGGCTATGATTGGGTACCTGAAACAAAGTTAACGAGGTCACTACGGGAGTCGTGGCAACAAGGCAAACCTGGGCAGAGTCAAAACGTCGTGACAACAGAGTTTTTGACTCTGACCAGCTGGGACAGCAGAGGTTTTGGGGGTCAGTAACTGCATATATGAGACATCTCCCTGAACAACTAGCAACTGGTGTTGCAACTGCAATATCTTTTAAAGTTTAAATGTACTTTATGATAAGGGGAATCGTGCTATCTGAAATAAGTTGAGAATTTTAACTTCTAAAAGCATTTTCCAGTAAATGGCAAGATTGGTTTCCTTCTATTGGAGGAAAAGAGGGATTGTTTCGGTTGCAATGCAAGGTGATTACTATTAAATGTTTATTGCAGAGAATTTTAGTGGAATGACTGTGACTGTGTGTGTGTGTGTGACTGTGTGTGTGTGTGTGTGTGTGTGTGTGTGTGTGTGTGTGTGTGTGTGTGTGTGTGTGTGTGTGTGTGTGTGTGTGTGTGTGTGTGTTTGTGTGTGTGTGTGTGTTTCACTCACACACAAGGAGAGTGCCTGAATATTGTCGTACTATTGCTTTCTAAAGTGACCAAAGCAACATCAGTATCACTTGGCTTTGGCTAAAAATCTTTTCACCTGACTGACAAAAAGTTTTGATGAGTCGTTGACAGGTTTGTTTCAATGTTGTTGTTCTACTATTTGTTGAGAAGGGAGTTGGACAAAAAAATATATGCGTGTATGACAAACATACAGCCACACACAGATTGCAAAACACACACATGCACACGCTATTATTTCTATTAGTCATGATTATGATGTTTCAAAACGAAAATCAAGAAATGAAGATGTACTACTGTGGTGGTGATCTGAGAAACCCTGTTTTATTATAAAAAAATAAAGCATTTTTTAAATCTCATATGCGGTCTAATCATTCATTCACCATCCATCTGCCCATTTACTCAACCATTTGTCATCCATCTGAGCACACATCCTTCCTGCCATCACCATGGTAAACTCCTGAGACCTGAAACAGTTTTGCCCCACACAGTTGAAACAGAAAATATTGATGACCCACTTTTTTAGAGACAATGTCAACTAAAAACTATCTTTGCCGTACAACAACACCTAAATAAAGAGGCAGAGTAGACAGCTCAACAGATATGCCTGCAGGAACCCACATCTTCTCTCCTTCCTTAACACTGCACATGCTGATCTAACTACTATGTGCATGATCATACTTCATTGTTACATGCTGTAATGAGAGAAACATTTGCATGTTGAATGGCACCATACAATCTGAACATAATAGATCCCAGACCACATGCATCTACCATCAGTGATAGATTTAAAAAACAATTACAATTACGCTGATGTTAAAAAAAATACAGACCGGTTGCTTCCAAAGCTCTAAATCTTGGGTCAACCAAGCAGGCACATCTGTTGAGATAACTGCTGCATCTTAGCTAAATACGGTTTCAGCTGGCTGAAAGCACAGGCCATGTTTAAAACTGAACCCTAGTCCCTACACCTTGGTTTCAACACTACAAATGGCATATCTTTAACTAAAGTCAGTAAATTCAGTAGGCATGCACATGTTCAAATTCTGTTTTACAGCTACGGTTATGTTTGTAAAACTCAAAATGTAATTTGACCTTAACTGCTTTGTTGTTAAAACTTTTCCTCTACAATGTGACGAGTGCCTGTTGAGGAACAAAAACCCTGGTCTCCTCCAGTGTGTCACGTGGTCTAGGGCTCGTTTAAGGACAGGGCGGTTCAAAATCATGTCTCCACCCTTCTCCCTCCTCCTGATGTGCAAATTGCAAGATTCTATTAAGTACGACTCCAAGTAGAAACCCCGGACATTTAGCATTGTCTATAAGTGAATAAATCCTTTTCCTATACACAGTATACATACACTCACACACAAACTCACACACGTACACAAACACACCACTGAGCACTCTTTACAACTGTACTGTTAGCAGTGTGCATCAACCCAATGTAAGTCAACTAGTGTCTTTGCGGTAGGAACAACATGCACCACAAAATGTCCGCATTCATCTAAATACAGTACATATTATGGATCATTGAGTTTCAGGGATGGTCTGAACTGTTTTGTGTTTGTGTAAGCAGGTGTGTGTGTGTGTATGGACAGACACAGACCAGCATCATGCACCCTCTAGCACACACATTACAAATATATGACACCCTTCAAAATTCTGTGGCGCAAGCTTCTAATCGATGCTCTCAGTCTAGTACACAACGTCATTGTGATATTTCAAAAGCCTTTTTCTTGTTCCTTATGCCAGATCCCAAACTTTTCAAAACACTTTCCAATACTTTCTTTTAACTTTTAGCATAGCTTGCTGGCTATACAAGCACACGTGCTGAAAACCAACCCATTTCTAATTCCTTTTGTCACCATAAATGTTTCTCTAACCATCTACTAACTGGATGTTTTTGCTCTAATACCTGTCACAATCATCCCTTTCTTTGTGATTCCATGGCACGTCCGCTGCCACATTTCCAAAACCACCACTTCACTTTTCCAAAAGCTTCACCTTTCCAAAAGTGCTGTTGCTACTTTCTACCCTTGTCTAGATAAAAAATAATCATTAAAAAAAAAACATACAGTACTGCGTAAATAAAGGGACAACAAACGTTTCTCGGCTGTATGGTGAGTGTGACAGGTGTGTTAAGTGCTTTGAAACATCCTGACCCTCTCAGAACTGACATGCAGATTCTCTCGGTTCCTCTCAAACAGCCTTTCTACATTAAAAAAATATAAAGTAATTCATCAAAACACAATGAGGATTGTATGCAGTCTAAGTTTGCCAACCCAGTGTGTTTGAACTTGAATATGTGTTAGGATAGGGTATCTCACATTTATACATTAACATTGACCCACTTAGGTTCAATCTAGGACTAAATGACCCCTGATTAAGGTTTTTGACAATCATTGACAACAACTATCTGGTGAGATAGAAGATGGGGGTTTATGGAGAAAAAAAATTTAAAAATGAAAATGATCAAGATGAAAGTAAAGAATCCACTATCATCCAACTGAACAGAGTAAGTGTTGTTCCCTTTCTTTTGCGTGGCACACTGGCACCACCTGATGACATCACTGGTCAGGTCTGGCACACCCCAATCACACTTAGAATAACACAGAGTGCGTTTCTACTCAAGACATTGAGAATGGTGTTTTTTCAACTCCCACAATGGTTTGGAAAATGAAAAATTTTGTGGTTTATCCCGAGATTTGTCACGCTCAGGTTCAGCTGACATCACTCCTGTGGCCAGAGTGTAAAACCACAGAGGTGGTGGGAAAGAGTTTTTTTTTGTCTAGGCTGCCTCAGTGGCAATGCAAAGGCAATGAAATCCCTGTCAAGAGGCAAACTGTCAGCTAATTTAATTTGAAATTTACATAATGTGTAATGTGTAGCCAGCCATGAAGAGCCATCAAGCATTGCTCCTGTGTGCCACACAACCATCGATAAGCATTTAACATGCCTCACAAATCCCTCACCATAAGTCATCTCATGAAAACCACCACAACGGCACTGATTGCTTGTGTGATATCAAATCCATCTATGAAAAAATGTGTTTGTGACTACATGGACTTAATGTAAGGTGATACCATGTAGGGTAAAATTACCTCTACATTACAGTAATTAAGATAGAAAAATAACAACGGAAAACAAAACTTTAAAACCAAGACAAATGAAACAATGTTTTTCTTGTAGAATCCTGTAACTTTGTTTTTGTTTTTTTCCCAATCCCAATGGTTATTGAACATTCCTGCTAGCCTTCACTTGCCAATACTTGACCTTCCCTCGATGCTGACTTTCACCTCATGTGAGATGAAGGAAGGTTTGGGCAGGGTCAAGGGCGGCTCCTCCTCAGATCTTTCTACTTTTCGTCCTTCAGGGGCGGACCATCTCCGCTTCCTTCGTCCTGATGGCTTAGTGACTCCAGCTTCCGCGTTGCTGGCAACCTGACCTTTAGAAACGGACCCTCTTACCCCAAACACGAGATCCCCGTTTTCCACATTGGTGCCTCCTCCACTTCTATTCCCATTTCCACCCCTCCCTCGATGGCTGATGCCATTCTCCCGCTCAGTGTGCCTGGATCCTCCTCCACTGCAGCTTTGGGGAGCGTCTGGGACAGCTCTGGGGGGTTTAAGGTGCCCGTAGCTGGACGCTGGGACAGAGGCAGGCGTGGCAAACTCCAGAGTCTTCTTTAGAGATCCGTTCCTCAGATTCTTGAGGGTGAGTGAAATACACACATCGCCCACAGAGAGCTTGGTGCAAGGCAGCTCCAGAAGCTGGGTGGTCCGGTCTGGGCAGCATGAAGACCAGCCCTGGCCGAAGACAAAGAAGGGGTACTCCGCCAAGACTTCCACACTCACCTGGAGGAGAGAAATGGTGGAAAGACACAGACATATTGAAGACAATTATATTTTTATGCAGATCATTGTCTGTGCTTTAAAACCCCTAAAACATTGTTTCAAATCCATAACGTTTCCCCCTTACATTAAACAGTTGACTAAATAAGCAACAATCAATTTTAAATTTAGGAAACACTCAAAAACGCTCATTGGGCCTGTGTGGGTGCGGTTTTGTGTAAATTTAGCTAAAAGAAAGAGCTATTAGGACATGCTGTCCTTAAAATCAGCAAGACGATTATGTAATAACTGATTGGTTTGTTAGGTGTACAGCAGTATATTGTTAACATAGCAGGTAGAAATAGAAACATTCACTCCGAAAGAATGTCTTAGTGACCAAAGAGGCAACATATCTGAAGAAAGAAATAAACCCAAAAATGAAGACTTGTGGTTCATTACACAAAACCAGTGAAGAGGAAAAAACATAGTTATGTTCTATCTGAGTTCTGGATTACACTTTGTTCTTTTAACACTAATTGGGGTCTGCATTATCATTTGTATGACAGAATGAGGAGATGAAAGATAGAAGCAGAGGAAGCTTTGAGACATGATGGGTAAGAAGGAAAAAATAAACCTGAGTAGAAAGAAGATGAAGTGAAGGACTATCTGAAATATAGCAGAGAGAATAAGATGGTGGGAGGGGATGAAGTTAGTGAGATGGAGATATAAAGGCGAGTTTACAGAGGGATGGAGGGTTGAACAAAAAGAGGAGTGATGAAGTGAGTGTGAGAGATAACAATGTCAAGAACGATACAAGTATAAGATGTATCAAACACCATCTCAAAGCAAACGTCAGGCAATATTTTTTCCCTACTGTATTATATAAGTTTTGCCTTCTCAGATTAAGTCCTCTGAGTGTGGACTCAAAGCTGCTGCCACCTCTCAGGGAAAAAAAGAAAGAGAGCCACTGATTAAGTACAACAGAGAAAGATAAGTCTTTGAAAGATTGTCTGCTTTTGCGCGGTACAGTATCAAAGAGCAGCCGGCGGCGGGAGAGATGGTTAGAGATGTGCTGTGTAGGTGGACAAGTCACAGCGTGGACAGATGAAATAGATGAATGGTTAACACACACCCTCAAAGGCAGTGAGAAGGGGTTGTGTTGGTGTGTGTGTTTGGTGTGTGTGTGTGTGTGTGTGTGTGTGTGTGTGTGTGTGGTGTGTGTGTGTGGTGTGTGGTGTGTGTGTGGTTGGAGGAGGCCAGAGAGAGAGAGAGAGAGAGAGAGAGAGAGAGAGAGAGAGAGAGAGAGAATAGAAAGATAAATCAAAGTGTAGTATTAGCTGTTAAGAAATTACTGAGAGGGTCAACGTTATAAAACAGTTCTTTGTGGCCAATTGACCCTCCCAGAATACCACAGTAGAGTATTACATGTAGCTGTGGAAATGTGTTACTGTATCAGTGCATTCATGTTCCTGGCTTTACTGAATACTTGATGAAGAGATTCCAGCACTCAACTCTTTGAACTTCTCTACAGCTCATAATCAGAACATGTTTGTTACATGACTGACATCCGAGTACATTGAACTTAATTACAGAGGGAATAGCAGAGTCCTGTGTGATTCACCATAATAGAATCCATATCAAGGGAGCATCTCAACACTTGTCATCCAACATTAATAATACCAGCTAAAAGTATGCATAAAAGGCTTCTTAGAGATCTTTATAAAAGTTGTCTTTTACAGTGGCAAACTGCAACTGGGCTGATTAGCTCGGCAATGCACTTAACATAAACACAACAGTAAAGAGCTTGATAGAGGAGTTAAACAATAAACACGCATTAAAGGAATAGTTTCACTTTCTTGACGAGCGTTAGACAAGAAGATCGATATCAATCCTGTGTCTGTGCATTAACACAGACAGCACAGAAAATGTATTAGCTTAGCTTAGCATAAAGACTGGAAACAGCGAGGCACCAAAGTTGTGAAATACACTACTACTACTACT
>NC_045746.1:1241821-1247222 GCF_008692095.1 Etheostoma spectabile
CTACTACTACTACTAGCACATCTAAAGCTTCATGACTAACACATTCTATCACTCTCCTATAAACAAAGAAAATGTAGATCCTCAGGGATTCAATTTGTGTAAGCACTGCACATGAGCTAAGTAGGTGCTAGTAGCTCTGATGTTTATGCTAAGCTAAGCTAGTTGACCCTGTATTTAATGCACAGACATGAGGGTGATGTCAATCTAACTCTTGCGAGAGAGTTAAGAAGTGTATTTCCCAAAATGTCAAACTAATCCTTTGATAAAGGTTGCTCCCTGTCTCTCACCTGAGCACGGTGCTCACCAACAGAGAACTGAACCACAGCAAAGTTGGGTGAGGTGTGGCTCCCTTCAATGCGCTCCACTGTGGACGAGTCAATCTTCAGCTCGTTGCTGATCTCAGCACTCTGGATGAAGTCCTCTGTCTTCAGGTCCTCCACGCGTTTCAGCTCCCCATCTGCCAGCTGGATGATGGAGCCCTTGATGAAATATGGGGGGAGCGAGGGGGGCGCCACTGTACTGGATAAGGGGGGAGGAGCAGAAGGAGCGACCAGTCCTGGAGGAGCGGAAACAATAGGGAGATGAAGTTGGGCTTGGACAACTGCACCAGAAGCGGCCTGGTGATATGAGCTGCTGGGGGCTTCTCGAGTTTCTCCTTTGGGTGCAGTGGCAGCAATGTATGTGTGTGGGAGTGTGGTAGGAAACGGTGCGGCTTGGGCAGATGATGTTATGTGGGAAGTTACAGGTTCCAATGTGGTGACTCCCCCTCCACTAACAGGGATAATTACCGGTTGGGCACCAGGAATGAGTAAGTGTTGTTGTAGGCTGGTGTGGTAGCTAATTGGCGTATGCTGGCTCCCACCACCCCCTGCGATGTAACCAATGATAGGTGGCTGATGGTAGATACTGGCGGAGGGGAGCCCCATCGACAGTGCCTCTGTTGCGCTGTGGGTGGTCTGGATAACGGTCTGGGGTGACAGTGTGCTGACAGCCGCTTTCAGGCTGTCGACACTTAATGGGGGTGGAAACGTGAAAGAGGAGGTGATGTTGGATGACGAGGGTGTGCGATTGACAGGCTTGCCCAGGATGATGCCACCTTTCTCAAGGTGTGCAGAGCTTGTCTGATTCTCAGGGCTAGCTCTGGGTGGTACTAGCTGGTGGTCATGATGGCTGTTGGGCATTAGCATGAAAGAGGTTCTCAGCCCTGAGGGATCGTGAGTAGAGAAGTCTGAGTGCAGAACCAGCTGGCGGCCCTCGTAGGAGGACAAAGACGAAGTGGCATCGCGTGATTTGCTCCCTGGCTTAGAGAGGTTAGACTCAGGGGATGCTCCAAACCGCCGATCCCTTTCCAGCTCTCCATTGTGGAGCTCTCTGGGTCTGGAGCCAACTTCCTCTTTCCTAGTGGGTGCGTCCGTATACTGAACTACAAGCTGGGACATCCCATGTCCCAAAGTATGGTGGGGGTGTAGAGACTGAGGAGGAAGGTGAATGCCTCCTTGGTAATGAAGTGACGGCACAGTCCGTGTTGAGGTTGACATTTGAACGTGGTGAGGGGTGGGGTCTGTAGAAGGCGGAGGCATGGAGGTACGCCCAGTGGATGCTCTCTGCTGGTCATTTTTGGAGGCGTGTGACGGAGCAGAGACTGTCTCTGGGTGTGACTGTCGCTGTGCGGCCAAAGAGGAGGACGAGGAGGAGAGGGGGGGAGGTGGAGGAGGAGGTGGAAGCAGTTGAGGGGAGATGTAGCCTGCATATGGGGCTATGAACTGCAGGTTGGGAGGCAGATGGGCATAATGGACAGTTCCTCCAACTGTGGACTGTGACAGGGGGGACGTATACACGGTAGGAAGAGATGAGACTAGCCTCAATGAGGAAGAGGAGGATGAAGAGTCTGATGTTGAAAAGAGCGATTTATACTGGAGGCTTTCCGAATGACTGGAGCTACGGTGTCCACCCATGTCACTCTCATTTCCCCCAGCCACACTGGCAAGCCAGGCCATGTTCTCTGTGCGCTGGCTGTCACTGGCAGGAGGGAGGATGGGTGAGCGAATGTCAGATGGTAATGTGCTGGAGGGGATCTCCCTCTTCTTTGGGGGCAGACATTCATTGCTGCGTTCCTGGTTGGACTTCATGCTGACTTTGCCTCACGTCCCTCAACTGTACTTGCGTTATTGTTCCTTAATTTGTGGCCTTCTATAGATTTTTCTTTCCTTTTTTAGTTTCCTTTTTATATCTCTGGCTTTTTATTTCACTTTCCTGTCTCACTTTTGATGAATTGTCACTCGTCTTGCTTTAATTAGCTATGAATTACGTTCCCAAACTTTATTTCTCCTTCCCTCTTCATCCAGTTGCACCAAGGCGTTTGATTACCAGGTTTTTTCTCGGTGACAACGAAAATCGAAAATCGAAACAAGATATGGAGGGGAGATTAGAGGAGAGGGGTAGGGCGGTCCGTTTGGTCCAGAGATCTTTAGCGACTGAAAGGTGAGCTCAGTGTGGCAGGAGAGAGAGTCACGACGTCACACCTGCTGCTGCCGCCGAGGACGACGGGGGGCCGAGTGCGTCGCACTTCATGCGGAATCATTTCTTTGCAAAAGCAAGCCTGCCCGCACCCAGCACAATCCTGTGGAAAAGAGATATAAATAGAATGTTAGGAAAAGGTGTGGCTTTCAAACATATTAATAGGAAAAATACATTTAAAGACAGACATTTAAAGACATTTATATCTTTGTAATTTATGTGTTTGTTTTCACCTAGACAGCAACAATAATGAAATTACTACTGTCTAACACTGCACAAGTGCATCAGTTAATTGTTTTTCAATGAAAATGAAATAAGCTGACACACTGAAATGCACTGCATCATACAGTAAGTATCCCTGGTCTGGGGTACTGTGCCACAAAGGAGCTCTGCTGATATATACTGTCACTGAAGCAAAACTAATTGAAAAAGTATAAGACTGCTTAAGGTTTATTCTTATTTAAGTCTTCAGTGAACATTTAAATCTAAACTTTTAACAATTTGGTTGTAACTGTTTATTAATCAAAATATTGCAACTGAAAGTACACTAGATCATGTTTTGCAACCAGGTGCACATTCAATTCAAGAACTGCGAGAGAGACACATAGATTCAGCAAACACAGGCCATGAATATGAAAAACAAGATATAGATGATCATTGTGTACCAGTAAAAATATGCAAGAGATTCAGGAGCACAACAAACGGCTCCAAAAAGAGAAACCTTTGAGTGATATACAAGGTCAACAAACAGGCCATGAGCCAACAGTGTTTAGAGGGAACTAAATGAATCTGAAACATGAAAAGAAAGCCGTGAACTGGGAAAAAGATGCCCTGCAACAAGAAATTCAGGGGGTCAAATAATGGAAATGGCTACAAGGACATGCCTTGTGCCTCTAGAGTGCATGATAAAAGCTGTTATATTTTCAACAGGTGGCTAGTTTATTTGTTATATGTTGCCTCAACACTGTGACCAAAATAATTGAAGCAGAACAAAAAATAATAACAATCCAAGCAGTCATTATGGGTTTCTAGAAGCTTGCACCCCAAATAATTATAATCGAAACAATTTCAAGTTTCCAACAACTGCTGTACTCGGACATCTGATAACAAGCTTGTCCTAAATAAAGTACGTGTGAGTGTGTACAACATGTGTGTGCCATCTGTTAGTGAGGACCCCCTGCTGCAAAGATGGAAGGCTTGGTGTGAATCTCATAAATAATGTAGTATTATTTCAAGCACATGCAACCACCCACCCAACCACCCACCCACACCTACACCCACACCCACACCCACACACACACATATATACACACACACATGCACAACCAGTGACACACCATCTTGCTTACGCAAACACTGACATCTGGATATATTCAATTATGCTGACACATGTTCTTTTCCTGAAACACAGATCAAGTTCATACATAAACACACACAAACATGCTCTCTTTTACCAAGTACAAAAGCACATACACTGTCCAACTTCCAGAGGTAGGAGTAAACACACATTCAAATTTACATGCACATACAGTACAAGAACAACCACACACAAACGCACACATACACGCAGTTTCTCAACCATGCACCATTGTTCAATGAAGCAGGCATGACTCAGAGGTGTGTTGAGAGGTGCTGTTGATCCCTGAGCTTTTAGCATTGAGATGCACTCTTCTCTGCCTCTCCCTCCCTGTAAACCCATTCTGTAAATCCATTCTCCAATTATCATTCTTCCATCTAATGGTTTTATGTTGTTAATCATCTCTCAATGCCAATGCTTCTTCTCTCTTAGCATCCTTTCACGTGAATCGTCAACTTATCTCTCTCCTAAACCACACCTCATTCAACGTACTGTTCATGCCTATCATGAAAAACGCAGTCGGTATAGATAGATTTAAAAGAAAATCAGCTAAAGTCATATTCAACAAGCTGCTGCTCAAATTAAAACTGAGTTAAGTGAGATCAGAGACTTTTGACATCAGCTTTGACAGAACCTGAACTTTCAAGCTATCTGTGTAAGTGAGAGAATAAAAGACAAAAAGAATAGAAAGAGACTGTGTTTAAGAGTGAGGGAGAAGAAGGAGTGAAAGTATTAAAAAAAAGACTCCGCTGAGGGCTACATTCCCTCCTTGTTAACCCTTCCAGCATGTACTGTGGGGTGGGAAAATTAGGATTGTCAACAAAAAACAACAACTACAGCAACAACTAATGAAGGAAGAGCCTAAGGTTGACAAAGAGAATTGAGGGAGGGATATAGAGCGGTAGGAAAGGGGTATGGAGGGGGGAAAGTCTTGGGATGCATGGGAAACATGGAGAGAAAAAAGAGAGGCAAGCTCAACTGACCTACATTGCAGAAAGAGAGAGTATTGCTTCACTGAAACTGTCACTCAGACACACATTCACTGAAAAGCTGAATATTGCAGAGTTTGCAGTTGTGTGTGTGTGTGTGTGTGTGTGTTCATATTAGATGACTTGTAACCCAATCCATCTGATCCATCTGTCCTACATGTGCTTTAGTCTCTCACTCTCTGTCTTTCTAACACACACTCACACACAAACAGAGGTTTTTGGCATCTTTGTTGGACCCGTCATTCACATTATGCATTCCTTTGGCCCTTACCCTAACCTTAACCATCACAACTAAATGCTTAGCCTTAAACCTCACCATCACCCTAATCATAACCTAATTCTACTGCTAATCCTAAAACCAAGTCTTAACCCTAAAACAGCCCTTTAAACTTGTAGGGGTCCAGCATGTTGGCCCAACAAAGCCTTCGGGACCCCACAAATATTAATAGTTAATATAATACTGGACTGCCGGTTTTTGGACCCCACCAGTATAGTTAAACAAGCACACACACACACACACACACACACACACACACAC
>NC_045746.1:1247232-1248473 GCF_008692095.1 Etheostoma spectabile
ACACACACACACACACACACACACACACACACACACACACAAATTAAATCCCTGAAGTAGTAAAGATTCAAACTTCTCTTTCATGTATCTATTATGTACAAAAATGACATTTTTAAAGTTGTATGTTACGGTAATACACATTAAACTACATTGTCTAATTGATGCATTCAACTGCTGTATATGACAATCTATAATTCATAAATCCTTCTAGTTTACTTAAGCCGTAATGGAGTGCTATGCAATAATGGCGCCAGTGTTGCAATAGTATGGCCAACAATACTGTATCTATGGTCATTTACAAAAATTACGACCTGTTTACAGCAGCACCAGATATTCAAAGACACAAACATTTGGTTTTACAGTTCTACAGAACATCTCTAAGCAAATGATCCTCCCTAAACTTTACCGAAGAGCTGATACAGTATACTAAATGCAACTTCTAAAAGATACCTTTTGGGTTCAAAGTTTCTCTGCATTAAATGCATGCAATGCTCTCTAACTTATTGAGTACATACATTTAAATAATGTACTGTAGCTGCCCCAGAGGCCTCTATACAGTACCCATTTAGGATGGTATACAATATTATTACAAATTATATAAAAACATTTTGCGTAAAGAATGCCATTACGCTTCAATTTTACAAATACCACTTTAACTCCCCGTAAAACAATAACCTACATTCAACTTTGCATTTTCAATTTAAGTTGTTAAGAAGGACAACGCTTTGCATAAATTTGAAAATATATAAGGTTCCGTAGTGAAAATTACAGTCAGCAGGAGTGGTACTGGGGCCAAGAGCTGAGTAGTAGTCCTGGATATATATTCTTATTTTTGAGTTTTTGTTGAGGTGTCAGGAGGCTGAGCAAAACAAATAAACCAATAAGGACATCAGGTTACACAATGTGTTGACACACCCACACACAGGGCCAGATGTATGTACATTTGCAAATGTAGCGTTATCAGCACTAGTGCTAAACCTCCAGTTCATCAGGTAATCAGCGCCTTCTCCGCCCACTAAACTGTAAATAGCGCTGTAGCAAAGCATTAATTTGCCTGCTTGTGCTATAATACGGCTGAGTGCAGACTGCGATATTCCCACTGGTGATGCTATGACTATTTGATATTATCTTGATGCCAGTATTGTATGTTTTTTTGTAATGTAGAGAGGAGTTTAATTGCTGGGATGGAATGTGAACGTTGAGTTGGATATTTGACGTCATCTTTGATTTCTTCCAGTAAC
>NC_045746.1:1248483-1250170 GCF_008692095.1 Etheostoma spectabile
CATGGCTGCTTAATCTGTAACGCTCAATGATCAAACTTAAAAAATGTGATCCTTGTGGAAAAAATCCTTTCAGCTTGTCTCCTTGGCCTGTCTTTGTCTTGCTGCCATATTAACAGGAGGTGAAATGGCAGCAAGACTATAAGCTGGTTTACACTTGCTCTTAAGAGACATAAAATGTTCTGCGCAAAATAGAGGCGCGCTGTCACAGGAGGGTTTTGTACATACCACAAAATACTTAATTAGGCGCAATTTACCTATGGGAAACTCCTACTATCCCACACTATCCCCCATGAACGCATATGAATGACACGGAAAAGCGCAATTTGCCATTTTCAGCCCCTGCAACAGGTAGTCTATGTTTTTACCTCAGTGCTGCCTGTTTGTACATACCTCGTCATGCACTTACGTGCCAGTTGCAATACAAATACGCTTGAAGTGGGCGCAAAAGAGTTAGTACATCTGTCCCACAGTGTCACACACTGACACACCATTAACACCCAATGATCATGATTATAATTGTGACTGGGCCTTATTGCCCAGTCACAATTATAATCATGATCAAAGGGATAAGTCCAATGTGATGTGTTATCTTACTGCTAAATATAGTTCAACTGGAAAGTACAGTGTTGCTGCAGGCTTATATGTCTCTGTCTCTCTCTCTACTTCTCTATTTCTTCCTCTATGTCTCTCTGTAGCTTTTTGCCTCTGTGGTTTTTCAGCAGTGTGGGTGTGTGTTTGCATATGTGTGTGCATGTGCGTGCACAGTACAGGGACTCTTGCCAGACTGGGAACTCTGACAAGGCTGCCACTTTATTCCCTGCCACTCTCCACTAGTGATTACACACAAACAACAACAAACACACACGGACACACATACACACACACACACTGGAGTATGGTCAAATAGTGAGGGAGTAATGGAGGATCTGCTATTGACAGATGGAGACAGAGAGGTAGAGAAGCAGGGGAAGATGGAGGGGGAGAAGAGAAGCAAGAGTGAGGAAGAGGGAGAGAGTGGTTAAGAGTTACACAAACAAAGAGAGACAGAGATTGAGAGAAAAAAAATAGACTGTGAGAGTCTCTTTCGGAAAACAAACACTTAGGCAGCGTTGCATGACTTGCACTTTCTCACCCCTAAATAACCCTAAGGGTGGGTCCGTGGTTGGACGGGTAGACAGTCAGTCAGAGAGAACCTGAGAAAGAAAAGAGCCAATGGAAGGAGAGCAATACAAGAGAAATGTGAGAAGAGAAGAGAAGAGAAGAGAAGAGAAGAGAAGAGAAGAAGGGAGGGGAAACACTCATGGATGACGGGCAAATGGGAGAAACGAGCTACAGTGATTGTAGGAAAAACTAGGGCAGACGCAGTACGCACTTTCAAATGACATACCGTGATACAACAAGCTTTCAGGACACACTTGCACATGCATGCTGACTCTCCCTCCCACAAACACTTCATTCAGAGTAAGCGCAAAACTGTGTGAAGTGCACTTACCAGGGCAGCAGGAGTAGCCGGCCTCTGCAGCATGCTCTCACTCCCCCTCTCATTCCTTTCCTCCCTTAACTCCTCTCTTCTTTACCGTGTCCCTTGTAAAGCACCCTCAGTCTCCCTCTTCAGAAAAATCGAAAAAATGCTGAGCAGATTCAGTGTACTTGTGCTACAAACTGCTCTCGGCCTTTCTCACCCCCC
>NC_045746.1:1250180-1278945 GCF_008692095.1 Etheostoma spectabile
CCCCATCCAAACAAACACTACAGACACACACACTCACACACAGCAAACAGCCTCTCTCCTAAATCTTGACAGCAAGACAGGAAGCTCCCTCACAACCACTGATACACAGTACTCAGGTGATCACACACACAAAATTGGTAGCACACACTTGCACACGCCCACAGGGAGGGAGTCCCGCATGCAGAGCTTCAACGTGTATTATGCAAGGAGCTGAATGCAAGCCAAAGCTCTCACACTGTCTGCCCTGTGTGCCCTGCACAAACACAAACACACACACACACACACACACACACACACACAGGGCCCCTCCCACGGTTCGCTTGGCCAACTTCATCAGGTATTCATTCAAAAAACACACACACGCCAGCTGGCTGCACGCCCAGAGACCGCTTACAAGCAGCGAAAAAGAACTAGAGGGAGAGAGAGAGAGAGGGTGGGAGGTTGTTACAGTGAGAAGGGCAGAGAGGGGGAGTATGGGAGAGATAGAGAGGGAGGGAGAGAGTAGGCACTGGAGATTATAGAGAGAGTACATGAACGTTAACTTACACAGATATGCATGTATCTGGGGCTGAAACTATAATTAATCTGTGGTTTCTTTTCTTAATTTATTGATGAGTCATGACCTATGAAATGTCAAACACTGGTGAAAAATGTCCATCATAATTTCCCAGAGCCCAAGGTGATGTTTTTAAAAAGTTTATTTTCATCCAACCAGATCTTTAATTTAAAATGATATAAAAGTGAAAAAAAACACTGAATCCTCTTTTGAGAAGTTGGAACCAGAGAATGTTTGGCAGACATACACATACTGCACATGTAAATAGATCCACTCTCACATATACAACCCCACTCTATGCTTCAACATGCTGGCTTGAGAAAAACATAATGAGAACACTGACAGAAGCAACATCCAAACCACTATCTATTTCCCCCTTTTGCAGACACTGTGCGTCATGCTCACCTTCAACAAGGCTGCACTTCCTACTTTCAACCACTAGATGTCATGACTGATTGCCTCACTGACAGCAAACAGCAGCCTATTTCCGTTAGTTAGCTGACCCAGTTAAAAGACCATTTGGAAGTATATACAGATGAAATGTGCTCCTCAATGCTAAGAGACGTAGCACGCAAGGGAAGAAGTGAACACTCACTAATAAGATGTTTACACACACATGCAGAATAGTAATGATTCCCACTGGACTGAATGGGTCTAAACATACACTAAAAACACATCCTGTTTGTGATGGTTGGTCTTCCTGTCAGCTTGATATCAATCCTGGTGTTCAACATTGGATATTCATTTCAGAGTTTAACTATTGCAGGGCAGGAGACAGTAAAAGTTTGCTTTTACTGTGTCAAAGAGGACTAAAAGAACTAACGAATTGCACCCAGAGAGGCTCGGCTGGATGAGAGGATTGAAAAGTGGTAATCTGAGAGTTCTTTGTGCACTTTTTAAAAGAAATATTCATTTTGTTAATAAACACTGTGAGTGATGATGTTTTACATTGTTTGTTTATCTCTACTTGGAGTGTTGGGGCAGTTTTACTTTCTGTAGCTACTGTTTCATTTTTTGTGAGTTGTTGCTGCTCATTTTGGAGACCCAGTTCCTGATTTGCTACAGAGCGGTGCCAACAAATCACAAAATTCCCTTCTCGTTTTTTTTAAAACTAAACCATGTAATTGTTTCGAAACATTTTTTTTTTTTTTTTTTTTACGAAATATGTTTTTTAGGCGTACTTCTAAAAGTTGTAACATTATCAAGGTGTGTGTCTTCTAACCCGTTTGTCTTGTACATATTTCAACTGCAGCGTTGTTTTTAATATCGCTATTAAGTTTTAAAAGAAAAGGTTCTAAATAACAACTTGAAGTAAGAGACCAGGATATAAAGAAACAGACTGACAAGAGTAAAAGTGAAGAAAAAGATACAGGTCGATTGACTTAAACACGTAAGAATAAGACAGAAAGGCAAATCAGAAGAGATTGAGAGAAAAACCAGACTAGACTGTATATTTGTTTCACAGTCGTTTCAGTTGCCTTGGCAGTTAATTGGAGCCTCTCTGCATTTAATCATAATTCGTTTGTGTGGGTTTGTTTACAATCTGCCGTCAAGTGAAAGCAGTGAGAGAGAGAGAGAAGTAATAGGGGTGGAGAACAGGCACCAAGAGATGAGCGAAGAGCTCTTTACTAATCATTTATGCTGAAGGTCTTTTTATAGCCAAAGGCTTTATTATTATTATTATCATCATCATCATCATCATCATCATTATTATTATTATTATTATTATTATTATTATTATTGTTGTTATTTTTATACTGTTATTTTCTCTGAACTGTATTTTTATAAATTTTTTGCAAGCTGCTTAAAACTGCTACTGGAAATTTAAATTTCCTTGTGAGGGTCATCCCAAAAGGATCAATAAACAAAAGTCAAAGTCTTTCCACCACCAAACCCATACTCTAGACCCACATAAATATCCAGTTTCTTCACATCTCCCCCTGTTGTCTAACCATTTCCACAGAGGTACCTGCTTTGGTTGGATTTTAATAACATGCATACCATCACTAGAATATTACTACTTGATTATAACTTGGTATTATCAAGTGTCACTCCTGCAAAATCCATGTTTTATTATCCCTGAGGTTAAAAATCTCTTTATAAAGCGGCCACCTCCTCATACATCTCTACTACATGACTTCTGGATTTTATATGTACAGTATAATGCGAAATCACAATGGTCTCTTTTACACTGCTGGATGTTGAAAACATATTCTTTTTTTCATAAGGAGCTATTTCAAATAATTTATTTGTGGTAAACACAAGCAATTATAATTTTAAAAAATCATTCATAACATCAAAATCAAAATTCAGTAAAAAATCACCTTGTAATAGGAATCAATGTTAAGTGCAGTAAAATTTTCCTCAGAAAATAACACTCTTCTCTCTTCTTTCACAGACTCAGTCAGAGCCAATCACTAAGGAAACTGATGAAAAGTTTCTATATATAAACTCACCTATATACATATCACAGACTGCTCCCTCTCACACACTCTCCCGCTCTCTAAGTCGCCCACACGCACACACACACACACCACACACACAACACACACACACACACACACACACACACACACACACAGATGGAAAGACATTGGATAAACCGAGAGCTGAGACTTTCACCGACAGAGACGAAAGGCGGATAGATGGGTATTGTGTGGTGTGTGGTGTGTGTGTGTGTGTGGTGTGCGTGTGCGTTGCGGTGTGCGTGTGCTGTGCGTGTGTGTGTCTGTTGTGTGTGTGTGTGGTGTGTGTGTGTGTGAGGACATACGGAGCCTCTTGGGCCGGCGGTGGGGGTCTTGGTGATGGGGTGTGTGTCCGCTCGGTCCGGGGTGTGGGTGTGAAGTGGGGGTGCTGCTGCTAAGTTTGGTGTGTTGTGCTGGGGTGGCTGTTTTGGTGTGCGGGGTGGCTTTGCGTGCGTTTGGCTTCGGGGTGTTACTTGTGTGTGTCTGGTGCCTAGGGGGTGGGCGTGGGACTGCGGGCGCGGGAGGGGCCCGGGGGGCCGGTTGGCTGTGGGGTGGTGGGGGGTTAAATTGTGTGCCTGGGTGTGCGGTTTGGCGCCGGTGGTGTGGGTATAGCTTGGGTGTTTTGCCTTGCGCTCGCGGCGGGCGCTCTGGTGGGTGTGGAGTGGGCGGCGGCTTCGCGTGGTGCGTGAAGCGTGCCGTGTGCGGTGCCGTCTGTGCGTGTGCGTGTGCGTGTGCGAGAGACAGCAGGTGCAGAGCCATCTACCGGTCACATTCCAAACACAAACAATCACTGCAAGTCTGGCTTTACAAAGGCAGAACCCCTTAGTACAACACCATTTCCTTCAACATGGAGCAGGATAGACAGCAAGGAATAGAAAGAACGTGGGGACAAGTGATCCTTTAGAGTGGTGGGCATGGGTACCAACAGAGAGGCCAGAGGTTACTGTAAAAAATGTAAAAACTAAATTGGGCAAAGGGTTGTAGAGGGTGTCTCCATAGATCACAACTTGACTACACATAGGATAGGTATTATGAATTTAATAGATTCTGTTAATGTTGGGTAATGTAAACGTATTATTGTATGTGAAATCTGTAATACTACACAACTGTAGAAAATTACTTTCAGCAATTCTAATGGCGATTTGAAACATGTACAGTATCTTGCATTGATTGTTGCTGGATTCACTGGTAGTGAAAATGACTAAACTGAAAATATATCATTATGGAATAAGAACATCGTATACAACATATATATATATGTATATATGTATATATATATATATATACATATATATATGTATATATATATATAACAATATATATTATTAATCAATGTTTGTGTGGTGAGAGATTTTTACAATCCAAATTTATGCACAATGCTACATTTTGAATGAAAGACTGTCTGTGTTACAAGTGTGATGAGTTTGGAGTTTTCCTACACGTGTGTGCAGGATTAGGGAGGGACTGGAATGGATGGGCAAATCACTGCTAAGCTCCTCTATTGCTGTATAATCCTACTGAGTACACACATACAGACGCACAAATGTGTAAACATTCATTCAGACGTGCACGTGCGCACAAACAAACGATGATCTGATGCTCTATTACTCTTTCATTTTTGACACATGTACAAAGCATGCATTCGCAAACACCCACACACACAAACAAAAGCCAGTCATCACAGACAGTCAGACACACAAATATGCAGGCAAAGTTCCAGCACACTCATTCAAGGGCAAACGCAGACATAAACCCCCAAATATTATTTCAAAGACAATACTGTCTATAATCCTGTTCAGAGAATGTGTGTTACTGCACCACAGGGAGTAAGAAAGAAAATGTAGGAGGGGAGGCAGTTGCAAGGAGATAAGGGAAAGATGGATGAAATTTAAACACCATTCACCATAACACCATCCATTGATCACTCTACCCACACAGCTATCACTCCTTTGCCTTTTCTTTAACATGAGACCCTTACATGTATTAAAATAGAATGTCATTCACTTTAAAAATGGAATATGGAGAATTTGTAAGCTCAATTAGTAATTTGGAACGCGGAAATATTTTTCCACATCCTTCTACAGGGCCAAGACTATGATGTGAGATGTGATAGAAGTTTGCACAATGTGATTCTTCAAATAGCAGACTACTTTAACGATGTAAGCTGGCATTTCATTGGTAAAATTAAGTCAGGAAATCCTATCCAAACTGAAAGTTGAATACTTAGTAAAGTAAAGTTAGACATTCCCTTGCTTTTATAGTCATTATTGAATAATTCTGAAAATGTATCACTCAGTATTCAAAAAAGGGATTTGGTAATAAAAGTAACTTTGTAATTTTGTATTGCAAATTTAAAGCAAATCCTCTGTTTGTCGCACCTCATTTTTGTTCTCCTGTGACTCCTTTATGTGGGTGTGACATGGTGAGAAATAAAAGCATGCAATAAGATGACATGAGTGTGACAGGTGTGGGATGTGTGATTCTGAGGAGCTGCAGGGAGAACGGTGCTAAACAGCGCCTGAGAAGACAAACGGCAATAAAGACACAACTGTGTAGACTAACACTGCTTTATATGCTTGTCAGCACACACACACACTTTTTCTCTTTAAATAAAAAAGACTGTGGTGCCTGTATGTTTCCACATCTAGGACAGAGAACAATACTGCTATGTGAGCGGAAGGTGAACTATCCCCATATAATGGGCATAGGCCGGCAGACTGGCACTAATAGGCATGAACGGGCATGGTAGTGTGTATTGTGTGGATGAAGGAGAGATGGGTGACTGCTCAGCATGTGTCCTTGTCTATAAATAATGTGTTTCACCTTTTCAAAGGCACAAGCACAAAAATGTCGGACAGGCAGCAGCACTAGTTGAACACAAAGACTTTGCACAAATCATCAAAGCCCTCTGCTTGACGCATCCAGCACCTCTGAGACTCAACAGGACACACATGCATTACACACCGGACCCATACTGAACTCAGCCATTATTCAGACAAACAAATTCCACTGCCAGGCACACAATGACAACACACTCCACAGGTGTCTGCATGCTGCCCAGCACTGTCATTGAACACAACAATAGACTACACAACCCCATATGCAAGTCCACTCACTCTATACAATCAAAAGTATATAATCATGTTGAATAGCCATGCTGATTGCTACAGTATTAGACTCACAGAAGGGAAAATGGCTCCAGCTGATTGGGTAATATCTACAGAGTGAAGCATGTATTACGTGTGCTTTTAGCAAAAGGATGTTTTTATGTTGCAACAATATGACAGAAAATTAAGACATCAAATGGCCTGGTAAATACTTTTGCTTTATGAATAACTGAAATATTGAGGGTCTCTTCATGGTAACCCTTCACTAAAAGAATCCACAGAATATTTCATAAATTTGAAGTTTGAAAGAATGCACAAATATCACAGGAGCAGCTTTTCTTCTGTACACACATGGTTATTTCTCTGTCTAACTCTTCTTTGATGATACATTCTGTTATTCTATGATTCTTTGACTATGATGATACTGTACTTTGTGGGGATTATTATATATAAAAAAAACTCTTAACAATCTCAATATGATACCCTTACATAAATAATGAATTTGCAAGGTTTACCGACACCTTTGTAAATAACATATTGGTTAATATAAAAACAATTTATAAACACATAATCTAAACAGCAATTCTGTTTTAAAGATTGGTGTGAGTAAATGTATACTTACAACAACTAAAACATTAAACATTATCATTTAAAAAGTTTAATATAAAATAAAAGTCAATTTTTAACAGTAAATGTCTTTGAAATAACACAATTATTTTGAATAATAACTATCGTATATATGAAAACAAAGATGTATTACAACTGAATGGAGAAAAGAAAAATATACATTAAAATACTAATAAGTAAAAAATATTTTGACTCTAACACCCACATTCCCCATTATTGGAATTTAATTACATTCTGCAATTAGCTGAGCTATAGTTCATGTTCTTGCTTAAATATCCACCTTTCAGCGCCTTCTGACTTAACAAACCAGTTTGCATATGGAGGCTACTCTACTGCTATTCAAGTGTAAGAGTGATTTGAGTGGGGGATTGCAGAGAGAGATGAGAGTAGACAGAAAGCCAGATTAACTGCATACACTTCTCTTTGTTTGTCACACACAGAAATACACACACACACACACACACACACACACACACACACACACAAACACGTATAGTGTACACAAACACTGATCAAACAATTCCATCTTGGTGACATTCGCTGGCTCGACCTTTTCAAACTGAGCAAAAAACAGCAAGACAAAAAAAACGTATTTGTGGGTACAAACTCTTTTGCAGGCATGCAACTGTCTTATGGATTGAAAATAACATGTTTTAGAAGCTTTGGCATACACACACACACACACACACACACACACACACACACACACACACTTGAAAGAGGATACAAAGAGGAGAGGAGAGAAGGACGGGGGGAGGAGGAGGAGGATGAAGGAGAAGCAGGAAAAAGATAGAGAGACAGTGATATCACCTTGTAGTATTGACACTGCAGTGATAGGTAGGGAGAGAGAGAGAAGGAAGGGAGTGAAATGGACATAGAGAAAAAGACTTACAGTATGAGATCTATTAGCTGATAGAAGTCATGCAGACAACCTCCCACTCCCAATCCACTCCTTAGGCAATTGATTTGAGTATATTATGCAGAACACGGTGTGTGTGTGTGTGTGTGTGTGTGTGTGTGTGTGTGTGTGTGTGTGTGTGTGTGTGTGTGTGGTATGTGTGTGTGTGTGTGTGTGTTCTATTATATATGTTGTGGGTCCTGTCCACTCAAGGTAAACCATTACATTAGTATTAGTAATTAGTATAATGGTTCGGTTTAGCATGTAGCGTTTATGGTTAAGTCTCCAGAGGATAATTTAAGTCAATGCAATGTCCTCCGAAGTAACAAAAACAAGCTTGTGTGTCTGTCTCTGTGTGTGAATGTTTTAAGAGGACAGCATAAAGGAATGCCTTGGTTCAAGACTTGCCAAAATCCCTTTTCCCATACGCCAGGGAGCCAAGACTTCCCTAACCAGCCAAGAATAGCTCTCTCTCTCTCTTTCTCTCTCTCTCTCTCTCTCTCTCTCTCTCTCTCTCTCTCTCTCTCTCTCTCTCTTCTCTCTCCTCTCTTTCTCTCAACTACACACACTCAAGCAATCACACGTTTTTACTCTTTGGATTCAATGAGAAAAAGAGTGATGTGTGAAGGAGAGAAGTACAGCCTCACACACTTCGATCAGCACGGTGAAAGAAACAGAAAGGAAAAAAGACAGAGGCACATTTCTGAATTGTAAACCTTGTACAACATGCTTTGGCAGTAATGTACATACAGTTATGGTAATAAAGCTCATTTGGATTTTAAAAAAGAGGGAGAAAAACACTGCAGTCTTGCTCTGAGCTTAAATATATGCATTGGCAACATGTTTTTAAATAGCAGGTCACGCTAATAAAGCTTCACTGAAATGAACTGGAATGAACCAAGAGGCAAAAAAGAGAAAGCAAGTGAGAGAGGAAGACAGACAGAGATTCCAGCAGGGGAACTGCAGCCCTCTCCAAACTCTCTTCTCCCTGTGGGGTAAATGCTCGGCCTGTGAATGTGTACGTACGTGTGCATGTGTGTGTGTGTTTGCGTTCACTTAAACAAGCGTGTTTGTCTAAAACAAGGACCACTCTGCACTCCCTACTTCCATTGTGCACCAAAATGATTGAAAATTGAGGCAACAGAACAACAGGCAGGAATATGCTTTCCACTCCAAAAATATGGACATAGGCTACTGCAGAAGAAATACTTAAACCTCATTCACAATGAGTTGCCACAAATAATACTTTTCTTTTAAAAAACGGTTCATAGTGTTCAACAAGGCGTTGCGGCAGATCTGATTTCAACAAATATGACTAGACTAGTTTAATGTGTAACACAATAGACAACATTTGAAAATCACACTACTGTTATCTACTTATTGATTTGATTATACTTAACCAAAAATGATTGTATCACTCACACATGCAAAGAAATATTTAAGCAAATTAACTTTTAGCAGTGACTTCTAGATTTTTCAGCAGAGTTCATTGCTCAGGACATTCACCCAGTATTACTTTTTATGTCTGCACTGTTGATGCCTGTACTGTGCAATAATGAAATGTTTTTAATTAGTTTGTGATGCATATTATTTGCTCATAGCTGGACAGATAAGTGCTGCCTTGAGACTTAACCTGCCAATTAGCATCTTGACACTCTAGTGAGATCCAACATTAATCTTCCACTCTGCATGCAGACTCCTGGTGGAGGTTGGTTAGTGTTTGTTATTAGTCACCCATGTCCATTGTTTATTGCTCATGACAGCAGTAAACAGACATGCAGAGCATCCCTCAGGGAAAGAGGCGAGTGGAAAATAACACTCATCTCCAGTCAGGCAAGGCAACGTGGAGGGAGAGAACTTGAAAACCTTTGCTTATATGTTTGTTCATATTGATTTTCTTTAACTCACTGTAAGAATGCCTTATACTGTAGTGACAAGAGAGAAACTATACATCAACCAGAAGGCCGGAGTTTAAATCCTTGACCTTGAGCATTTGCTCTGCAGAAATGTCTGCAAGCAAGACAATCTCCAGCAGCTCCAAAGGTGCTTTTCTGCAGCTGACCCTGCAATCTTACTTGCCAGTGGAAGGGGAGGAAGTGAAAAGAGAATTTCTCCTCTGGGAATCAATAACGCGAGTAAATCAGACAAGTATCAAAGCAGTTGTAGCTTGTGGTTTGCTACTAATTTAAAGAATAGAATGGCAAAATTGTTTTATAAAGAGATTCATCAATGAACTTGCAGAGACATTAGCCACCCAAACACTCACATGAGTAATGATTATAAACAAAGCGATAAACTAAAATACATCCACCTCCTCATGCCTCCCAGAGACATTATTTATAGGGTGTTTTTTGCGCTCTCAGCACTGCCAATAAGACATCCATTCTCACAGGAAGACCCCTCACTAACTAGTTCCTGAAGGTGTTATGCATGAAAATATATTGCTGCTCCAACAAAGAGCTTGAATGCAGTATCATACAGCAGACAAACACTCAGTCACTAGGCAGACTTGTAATAGGCAGACTAGACTAGTCTTTTCTTAAATCTTTATACATATTGAAAAAGTGGGTAAATATACCATTATGTTTCATGACAGAGAATGAGGATTAGGAGAGTGAGCCATTAATTGGAGCCATACATTTACAATTGTGCTGTTTTGCGGAAAACCTTGGTTCATTCACTGCGAGTAGCGAGTATGTGAGTAGGTGCAACTTCACTCACATTAAAACCAAATGCACTTTACTTAACATGCATTTGGAGTGTGACCAGGGTGACAAAGCAATGCTCTTGGCTATAAGGAAAACACAGGGCTGAAAATTTCTTGACGTCAGAATTAGTAATATCAAATTAAACATGACAGTCAGACTAGCAACTTTTAGGTTGTAATAGCAACATGGCAGCAGTTTGTCAGTATTGATTCAGCAGTATGCAGTGAACCACTGTACAACTTCAATTCAACTTGATATAAGTCTCCATCTATTCATTAAACCAGTTTACATAGCTAAAAAATAACTGAATTTATTTAAATGAAAACCTTGAAGTAGGCACATGTTAAGAGATGGGGACAATCTCACCTCATTCAACACAACTCCTCCAGACCCCCCTGGTTCTTCACCAGGTGGTACAGCCCATGGAGAGGGTTCCAGATTATCCCAGAATGCAGAGTGTTGACTCAGGGACTCAGCACTCCCTGGTGGATGAAGCAACAACAACAAAAGTTGACACTAAGGTAGGGAAAGCACAGATTATAACATGACAGGACACATTGAAATACTATACACTGTGGTGTACGCATCAGCTGGCCGACACATGCATCACCAGGTTTATGTAACTTAGCTTTGATCCATACGCATAAACAACATAATGGGATTGTCACATTTTACATCAAAAAAGTTGTGGCAGCAAACACATGACACGCAAAACATTTGTCTTTTACTTCCCAATAGCCTCTGATTTTCTGTATGTGCACATTAGTACAGATCCCACAGTAAAGCACTACAAACATGGCTATTGATGGCGATGACTGTAGAGCCCCTGAATGAGTAATCTACATAGACTTGAAGAGAAAAAAAAGAGTTAACTTTACCACAAAAATGGAATGGGTTATATGTGTGGTACAAAAGAGCGTTTATGAGACATTAAGTTAGTGAAAGACCAATGAAAACCCGCTGTATGTATGTGTATATTTATATATATATATATGTATATATATATATATATATATATATATATATATACATATATATATATTCTCTTTTGAAGAATTTCTACGCATTCTTTCTGTTAAATGTTTTTGCTTGAGGCCTTTAGACCTTACTCTCGTTTGACATTTTCACCATGCATTTTTTCATTCTGTAGCTTTCATTTGCTACTGTTTGCATAATGTTTTATTCTTTTAAAAACAACAATGCAAATACAGGTCATCATTAAAAACAGGACCTGTCATATTCATGGAGGGAAAAAAAACTCCAGTGCATCTTTAAAGACATCAAAAAGGCAACAAGCTGATTTAAGCAGACACCCACACACCGGCATAATAGACATACTGGCTGATCGTCAACAGCGTGCACACACTCTGTGGGACCAATTAAGCAGGTTGTGGTGGAATGATGGGGATTTTACAGGGCGATACGTGATACATGTTCCCAGCTGCAGTGTGTGTGTGTGTGTGTGTGTGTGTGTGTGTGTGTGTGTGTGTGTGTGTGTGTGTGTGTGGAGGTGTGTGGGACGTCAAACATCCTACTGACCCACTTTTTACATGTCTGAATACAATGAAAGAGGTGGGTAGGAGTGTGTTTGTCTTGCTGTCTAGCTGTGGGAAAGCTTAGGAAAGACATAGAGGGGAATAACAGCATGTGGCTGGTTTTGTATGTTACATTAGTAATGGTGAAAAATATATAATTCCACGCACACTTCTTATGTTACAGTATACATGACGACTCTATTCTACAGAGAATTGAGAGTTAGGGTGGAAATTACATATGATAATAGGACAGTGAGGCAGACGCAAAACAAGAGAAACAAAACAGAGGACTGTCTGGTATGGTAGACATGGGAAAATCAATAGGCTTCCACAGTGGAGTATAGTATAGTGTCAGGCTTAAGCTAAGCATGAAGGCACACACATATTAAGCTTAAGGCAAACAGAAAGCAGCAAGGTTTGTGTGTACTAAAGATGTTTGTAATGTGTGTAAGTAAGGCAGAATATAGATGCGTGCTGAAACTATGGATTAGCAGACACCAACAGGCAAAGGAGTCCATCATATGGTGTTAAAAAAGCAAGGTAGAAAGAAGGACGGAGATAAGAGAAGAGACAGACAAAAAAAGAGATTGAGTAACAGCCAAAGTTAAAAGAAGAGAAAAACAGTAGGAGAGATCCAGTGGTAACAGGAAGGAAGACAGATGGAGAGAATAGAATGGATGATGAGGTAAAACAGACACAGAGAGAACAAGGCATTAGGAAGGCAGAGGGAAAGAAGACAGAGAGAGAGAAACAGATGGTGGCAGAGAAGAGGCAGATAGAACTCACTGGGAGGACAACACTGGCACAGCCAGCGAGACACAGCAGGGAGTATGGAAAGCTGAAAAATGTCAGTGGAAAAAGGAAGGAGGAGGACAGGACAGAGAATGAGGGTTTCATATAACCCTCATTCTCTGTCCTGCTCCATCATTTCACAAGGCTGTGCCAGTGTAGAGGGCGTTTCTAGACTACCAAGTTTGGGCAGTTCTTATATAACTATCAGAAGGCCTAATATACAATATATAATAAATAAGAAACAAAAAATAAAAAATAAAAAATAGCTGTCATGAAGATAATGTTGTCAACATAACACAAATATCACAAAACATCATAAAACAGATGCTTAGGTTTAAAATTCACAACAGAGTCCTGTTACTTGTTTGCGGATCAATTTTATTTATTTTTATTTGATTAGGACAATGCACATTAATGAACAGTTCACCATCTTTAAGCCAATTGGCTAGTTTTCAACTGTAGTCCTACCTAGGATGCATGTCTTTTATGGTGGGAAGAAACCGGAGCACCCGGAGGGAACCCGCGCAAACACGGGGAGAACATGCAAACTCCACACAGAAAGGCCCGGAACGACCTGGATTCGAACCAAGCACCTTCTTGCTGTGAGGCAGAAGTGCTAACCACTTAGCCACCGTGCTGATCAGTTCAATGTTCAATGCTGCAGTACATGCACTTAATTGACCGAAGCATATCATTTGTGTACAAATCACCGTGCTGATTGAAGTGTGTGAGGCTGTACTTCTCTCCTTCACACCATCACTCTTTTTCTCATTGAATCCAAAGAGTAAAAACGTGTGATTGCTTGAGTGTGTGTAGTTGAGAGAGAGAGAGAGAGAGAGAGCGAGAGAGAGAGAGAGAGAGAGAGAGAGAAAGAGAGAGAGAGAGTTGGTGCTATTCTTGTGTATAATAGTCTACCTTACTCAGTGAAACACAGGGGTCAAAGAAATGTTTTATGCAGGTCAAGAAATCTACCTGACACCGTCAATAAGAGAAACTTACAGTACGTTAACAGGTTTGCCAGTACAGCTGAAAGTAGGACATAGTGTGTAATTGACTGAATGAGTGATTTACACACTTAACAAAATATTTAAGTACAGTCTTTCATGTGCATGTCCTGCTGTTGTATTCTGCCACAATGGGTGGATGGGTTCACAATTTTTGGTCATTCATTTGTTTGTGGTGATCTAGCTTAATATGCTCCTCATATCTGGAATAAACTCCCAGAAACCTGTAGATCCGCTGCTACTCTCAGTTCTTTTAAATCAAGGCTGAAGACCTTCCTTTTTGATGCTGCCTTTCTTTAAATGAATGCTCATTTCTTTCTTATGCTGCACTGTAACTTTTATTCTTGTGTTTTATGTGTCCTAATGTTTCTATTTTGTTTTTAACTGTCTATTCATGTGCCTTATTGATTTTTAATGCTTATGACTTTTAACTGTTTGTACTTGTGTTTTATCTGTTTTAATGATTTTGTGTAAAGCACTTTGAATTGCCCTGTTGCTGAAATGTGCTATACAAATAAAGCTGCCTTGCCTTGCCTTGCCTTGCCTTAAGAGGTGATGATATTCAACATGCCTAAAAAGTGTTCTTTTTGTGAGAGTTTCTCTGTACTTGACTAGATGCTGGCGTGATTACTCCATGAATTCTTTTGTCCGCTCAACTATCACTTCATCTGTCTTTAAGTGCTCACATTCTTCCCATTCTCTCTTTGCCAAGTGTAGTAAAAAAAAAAAAAGGTTGTCCACCCACAATCCAAAAGGCTGTTGCCGAATCCTTTGCCTACTGTACAAGTTTTGCCTAACAGTGCAGTCTAGTATTTAAAAAAATGGCTGTAGACTGTACAACCACAAGGATGTGGCCCAAAGGCTAACATCAGCAAAAGATTTACTCAAAAATGCCTCTGAAGGTTGCATTCCCTAAAAAATTAACAATGGAGTTAAATGTAAATAGACGGTTCTTATATAGCGTTATTCTAGCCTCAACGACTACTCAAAGCGCTTTTACATTGTACAGGAACCATTCACACACATTCATACACTGTGGCCGAGGCTGCCGTACAAGGTGTCACCTGCTCATCAGATAAACACACACACACATTTACACTCCGATGGCGCAGCATCAGGGGCAACTCGGGGTTCAGTGTCTTGCCCAAGAACACTTTGACATGGGAGTGCAGGGCCAGGGAACAAAACACCAATTGCCAAACTCTTGCCGGATAAATGTGTGGTTGAGGTAAATCTGGGTACAGAACATGACGTTCAAATCATATTGCTTCATACTTAAAATGCGTGACATAAATCAGTTTTGCTTGCTCTTAATGGACCTTTTAAGGGAGATGGAAGTGTGAACATCTCAAAGACTTTGACATTTAACTTCTCTTCTATTTACTGCAACCAATTACATCCTGTAGTACCCAGTTCACCATTTATAAATATACATATGACAGACATCACAGGAGCACACACCACACACACACACACACACACACAACACACACACACACACACCACACACACACACACCAACACCACCACACACCACACACAACACACACAACACACCACACACACACACCCACACACAATACTTTGGGAGCTGAGTAGGTCTGCACGCTGTTTTGGTAGCTGAGGCAGAAGAATGCAAGTCTTTTGGTGTGTGGTGTGTGTGTGTGTGTGTGTGTGCTGTGGTGTGTGTGTGTGTGTGTGTGTGTGTGTGTGTGTGTGTGTGTGTGTGTGTGTGTGTGTGTGTGTGTGTTGACTGAGTGACGACCATCAGGTACACCCACTTAAGGGAAATGCCTTCCTTAACCGCAAGCCCATTTTCCTAGTCTCCGGCATATCTGTCATACCACAAGTGAGGAATCAGCCCTCTTTGAAGGTTCCAGGTGCTCAAAGCAGGGAGGAATGTTATCTTGGGTGCACACATGTCTGGAAAGACCAGTGTCCTTTTACTTACCACCATCCTTTATGAACCATTCCACACTCATTTACTGGAAGTTAGTTAGTGGAAGTGTGTACGTGGCAGCTGCGGGAGGTTCAGTGCCATAACAAAAATTCCTGTTGCTGACCTGAACTATTTTTAATATCCATTTTTATGATACACTGTTAGAAGGAAGGAAAGAAGAAAGAAATATCACAAGCCAGGAAGCAAATACAAATCATTCAGCAAAGACAAACATAAAATAAAGGTTAGCATTTCCAGATTTACAATAAATTCTCCCTCCACTGCCCAACTCTTTCCAACCATTTATAGCCATTCTCTGCTAGTAACCCTCCAGGCTAAAGCTCAGGCGAGTGACAATCCGGGATGTTTGCATTCAAACCACACTGTATCAAGAAAGGTTGCTATTAGAAATCTAGAGATCTACAACCTACTGTTACATATCATAACATTTTACTGATGGAGGTTATACTTCTCACCCACTCTCTTCAATGAGAACTAACCTAATTAAGGACATTTTTATAGTGGGTATATTAGAAGTGCATAAAATCCATGGGTGTTTGGTTATGATGTAATAATATGGATACAAGTTGGTGCAGGAGCTGATCATAGTCTAAATAAACCTGATTGAATGTTGTATCCAAAGCAAAAGAGAAAGAGCAATGGTCGACTTAACATTCCTAGACAACTACAGTAACAGTCAAACAATTTCTCAGACTAGAAACAACATGTTTTACTGTGGGTAATACGCACTGACAAACCTGAAATAATGACTAGCTAGGCAATTAGAAGATACTTTACACTTTTATGAAATATGACATTTTGATTCAGGGTAGGGGAAAAGAGCACAGTGTTTCTCTTCAGTGAAAACCATGTATCTCAAAATTTGGTGTCTAATATATTAAGCTCAATAAACTATTCAAAAACCCATTGGAGTCACAAAGCTTAAGAAAACGGGATTCAGTTCATGTTCAGTGTTCGATGACTGCAATTGTTTGCAACACCATGTAGTAGACCAAAACAACTAATTGACAAAATATTTACTTGTCAGCCTAGACCCTAATGTTTCATTAGTTGTCTAATCAGCTCAAGGAAGCATCTATTGCTTTTATAGCTATAGTATGCAACTATTTTATAGAAATGAACGTCCATTACATTCAAGCTGTTGCCAAAGGAGTTGATGCAAAACTAATTAAGCCTATCAGCTTTACAAAACTCTCTCTGTATTTCTCAGTATGGCTATGTTTACAAAATTTGTTCGCAGAAGCTTGAGTGATGCATTTTACGTCACCGCTAAGAAAGGACAACAGCAGCGGTCAGCTTAGGAGACAAAGAGGATATAAAATTACAACATAATTAGCTCTACTAGAGTCCATTATGCATGTTTGAAAGAGCGGTGGGGGTGGTGTGCGATCATCAAAGGCGTGCATCGTGTGGATGATAGCGTTGTTGTCATTACTAGAATTCCTCATGGGTGCGACAGAAACTATGCACTATAGCTTTAAGTTTTCTTTCTCATTCTGTTTTCACTTGTTCCACACATTCACGGACACACCGTCACTATTTCAACACCCAACGCCTTCTCTATTCATTGCAATGTTCTGAGCTTAACTTTGTCAGGCTATACAACTTCACTTGCGGGTGGAGCACACACGCACGTCCATAAAACTTCCCAAAAAAAGACAATGGGGTGAGACAAATCAAAGGCTGTGTGTGTGTGTGTGTGTGTGTGTTTGTGTGTGTGTGTGTGTGTGTGTGTGTGTGTGGTGTGGTGTGTTTGTGTGTGGTGTGTGTGTGTGTGTTGTAAGCTGCGTAAGGGCATGCGGAGAAATAGGAAGCATGCTTTCTGTGCCAACCTATCCTTGGCATGCAAACAAGGACACTAACCACACACACACACACACACACAACACACACACACACACACACACCCACACACACACACCACACCACACACACACACACACACACACCACACACACACACCACACACCACACCCACAGCTTAATTTTTAATTGGCACTGATTTGCCAGTCAGTGTTCTTGCCACTCCTTTACCTCACTGTGCTGGCCTGTGCCCTACGCCTGGCAGAGACACAGCTGGACACAGAGTCACAGTGTTGGTGTGTGTGTGTGTGGTGTGTGTGTGTGTGTGTGTTGTGTGTGTGTGTGTGTGGTGTGTGTGTGGGTGTGTGTGTGTGTTGTGGTGTGTGTGTGTGGTTTGTTTGTTACTGTGGCTGTGCACTTGAGCTGTGGTAGTGTGTTTTTAATCTTGAAGCAATTAGTTTCGCAAGAGTGAGTAGGTCTGTACGTGTGTGTAGGTAAAGGAAAGGTGTCATTTTAAACAGATACACTTCACATGTGCTTGTGTGTGCGCAACTGAAGAAGGCTCAGTTTCATGGGCAGAGTTATACATTTACTGACAAGTCTTCATCTCTTCAGATATGCTGAGATCTCAAAGTTCTGCATTTTAGGAAACATCTTCAGTGTTGTGCACTGCTATATTGTGGCTGTTACACACACATTTCTTTTTTTAGTGATTTTACCCAAGGCCAAAACATTTTCTACATCAGTAAGCACTGTGCATTATTTTAACAGCAATTGAAACAACACACATACAGAGTTTCCGGCACACTGCATTGTCTCCGGGTTTTCATGGAGAGTCTACGTGACAAAACATGTGCTGTAAATGTTTGTTGTTCAGTGTTAAATACCACAATACATACTCTTTAAGCCCACACATGCACATCATGTGCATTGTGGCATGTTTCATTCAGAGTTGAATTATCGTTTACAAATGTGCTCTGTCTGAGTGTCAACAAGGTGTGTGTGTGTGTGTGTGTGTGTGTGTGTGTTAGTGTGCGTGTGTGTGTGTGTGTGTTAGTGTGCGTGTGTTTAATGCACATGATGCGATTTATGTAGCCCATATCATAAGCAGATTACATCCTCTCCTGCAGTATTTGCAAAGCAATGACCATTGCCACTCCTTCCTCTTACATTCTGCACACACACACACACACACACACACACACACACCAACCACACACCAATGAGCAACCCAAGGTCAAAACAAAGAGGATGAGATAAGTGTGTGGTCTGTGTGTATGCGTGTTTGTGTGTGTGATGACATCATTACTAGAGCAGAGCACTCTATAGCTGATTGATGGAGAGAGGGTTTGTTATGACCAATGCTGTGAGCTCATTGCCCCGAAACCAGACAGTTGGACATCGTCCTGTGCGTGTGCGCTGTGTGTGATCTCTGTCCGGCAGCTTTCAGGCAGAGAGGTCATGTCCATCTCTCTCACACACACACACACAACACACACACACACCACACACACAACACACACACACACACACACACACACACACACACACACACACACACACACACACACCACACACACACACACAACACACACACACCACACCACACACACACACACACACACGTAGCTAGACAGTCTGGTTCTCATGTTGACTACCAATAGCAGTTACTGCTATGTGATAACTGCTGCAATGAATGCTACATGTAAAAGATTATGTAATTTAAACTATGCACTGAATTTACAGCAAAGTAATAGCTGTTTTCTCTAGGAACTGAAGACAGGTGAAAATGTTATCTCCAGATATGTGTGTCTGTATTTTTACCAAATTTTTTATTGATGCATTTTTTGCGTTTTGGTGCTGTGGGTGGTAAAAAGAAAACGATTTAGCTGGTGTTTGTTGGAGCGTGCCATTCTCTGGGTTCTTTTGTTCCATATAAAAACTTCCTATTGGTAGGAATCTGGATCACTACAGGCCAAGTTCTTCCAGAATATCACAGCTCTCTTTTTTTATTTGCAATCGGTTACCTTTAACTATGTCTGAGGTATTTCTGAAGACTGCAGGTGTTTTGGATAAAGTCAAGGGAAAGAAAAAAAATGAATTTCCCTCCTTCTTGCTAGTACAGCAACTTTGACTGACTTGTAAGGAGACAGTCTGTTCCACTTTTTACACGTGGCCTATCAGTTTACCACTCACACACATACACGCTTCTCAGATGACCATTCATTGAAAAGCAAACGGAGAAGACACAATACTAACATCCCAAAAAAACAACTGCAGCTCAGGCCTGCTCTGATGTCAATAAGAAGTTTGAAATTCTAACAGGCGCTAAGTACCTTTTTTATAACAACAAATGTATCAGTGAAGGTTTCCATTGTATCCCAATTGCAAACATCTGTTCAATCATCGTTTCTTCATGCCTTTAGTCAGGAAGAATCATGCATCATTGGATGGATAGATACCTTTTTTTAGTCCAAATATAATGCATCCAAAAGTTAAGAAGCACTCAGCACAGCTGGAGGCCGTCACATACAGTACTGCAGCTCTATTAACAACACTGGAAACACACATCGTTTTAGCATTTTTCACAACAGATTACAACAGGAATGCTGTCTTACTTGTGTCTTTGAAGAACAGGGAAACAAGAAAGGTGCTTTGATCATTTTAAGAATGACTTGATGGTTAGTTATACGTTGCTGAAATAAAAACTAATTGTGTACTACTGTTGAGAAGATAGATTGATACATATAAAGTGGTTTGCCTCAGGAAGTCAATGTATCGCACTATGAATAAAACATTTCACTGCCAAGGTAAGGGGGATTTATTTTTTACGGAGATCACATATTAGAAAATGGAAACTCTTGCAGGCAAAGATATGAAATATCTTGCTGATTGTGACCCAATTTATAAATGGGGCAGCAACGCAGCCTCATGGTTACACTGACCATCTCATAGGGGAAGGTCACAGGTTAATGCAAGAGTAATGTGTCCACTTAAGATGAGTCACTCTGTTTCTTTTTCCTTTTACATAAGTGTATCAACTAAAATGTAAATCTAGGTTACATGGTGGGTCACATTTTATTAATGAGAACTTAATGTAGGTGGTAGCCAAACTTGTTTCCTGTCTGTAGAGGAAGTGAGTATCAAAAGTAAACCCAAACTCAAACACACTGCACAGCTGCAGAAGGAAAATATCTTTTTACACATGGTAGATTAAAAAATGTGGGGTGATAACAGAGAGAATGAATAAAAGAAACACAAAAGAAGAAACAGAGTAAAACAAACTTGTCTCTCTCCCTCTCTCTCTTTCAGTCTAAGATCTTCAAAGGCTAATGCAGTGCTCCTGAGATGCTGCTACCAACACTGGTGGGACACACACACACACACACACACACACACACACACACACACACACACACACACAAACAGACACACGCACATGTGTAGTAAGTACACTCTGCTAGGAGACAATCTCTGTGCTACCCTCCTCCGAACCAAAGTAATGATACACTAGAAACTCAGAGAGACATACAGACAGATAGACAGACAGAAAGATAGATAAAGGGAGAATGAGAGAATAAAAAAACAGATGACAACAAAGGAAAAAGGAGAAAATTATACAAACTGTATGCAGTCGGATATGTTTGCAGATCCAGTACACAACACATTATGTGCATTTAGCAAAACTCAAACTTATTACCATATCAATAACATAAGTAAAAAACGTCTCTTGTCAATGATCACAACCACAAACACATGGCAATGTCATCTTTACTCACATTCTTTTTTATCATCAAAATAATTTCAAAGAAACATTACGGAAAGAAAAGCAATACAATTTAGAAACCTGCTCTTTCTCAAGACAGCCGACAAAGGTTACTTTTTATCTGAACCTTTGCCCTGGGAGAAAATTCACAACCTCAAATCACTGTATCTTCTCTCACTGCTTAGAAGATGAGTCTGCAGCATGAAAATGTGCGCTGTACATGGCGTTATCACCAATCTGCTTGGCTGATAAAGTCAGACTCATTATTTGCTGTAGTTGTTGCAGGGGCTTCTTGGTCTGGAGAAATAATATTCTCGCCCGTCTATTTAAATGTGTTTCTCTTTAGTTCTTATACCCACCCGCATTTTCTCTTTGTCCCCATCTTTCTCTTCACAAACTACCTCATTCTCTTGTTTCCCTCACAGCCTTTTTTATTGCTTTTCAAACTCTGTCACTCTGTCTCTTACTGTGGCTGTAGGCTATACATTTCTTGCTTTTCCTCATTTGACCTCCCTGTTTTCCTGTCTCCTCCACTTCCTATACTTGCAGATTCTACAATTGTGTGGCCTATTGTAAAATTAACACTCTTGTCAAATAAGCACTCAAAAGATGTTCTACATATAGCTCGATTCCACGCTCAATTAGTTAACAGACAAAGTGTTGGCGACACTGGGCTTACTCTGTTTTTGATGAAATCTTGAGTGTTGATGCAACACATCCTCTAAGTCACTGCAGGCATGCAATAACCTAAGATAGCAAGGACATTATATAATGAGTGTTAACTAGGTTTTTACAGGACTTCCGGGGTGAATTGTATACAACATGGTACTTGTGTTTGTGTATAAAAGAGTATGCAAACAAAACTAGTACCAACAGTGGGGAAATAAACCTGTTTAGTATAGTCTCTTCAATTGTTTAAGAAAACTAGGTGATAGAGGTAAAACATAGAAAAGAAAGAAGGGCAGATGAAGCAAGAAAGAAATAGGAGGGACCGATATGAGAACACGCAATCATACACAAATAGGCTGTTGGCTTTTCACTTACTGAAACTCCACTTGAAATGTACCACACAGAGGTACCTTAATGGGCATATTCCTTTAAGGAGTGTCGGTTCTTTTCCGCAGTCACACACTGAGCCACATCTATTTTTAACTCTCCTGCTTTTGAGGACTCTGTTACATTTACATGGCACGCACACGCACATGCACACACAAACACACACTTTTTTGCATTTTTGCACTATAAAATATTGTCTTTAAACATCTATACAGTACTACAACTCAAAGACCAAGTATAATATGTATTTATACACACACACACACACACACACAGATATATATATATATATAAACATACATACATACATACATATATATACACACATACACATACATATATACACATACATATATACACACACACACACACACACACACACACACACAATATATAACATATAATATAGTATTATCCCTGCCTGAAACATTGTAGTGACTACAGTATATAATCAACCTTGGACTATAGGGAGAGAAAGACAGCTATCACTTATCAGCAGCTTAGATTGAATCGCCCATCCATAAAGATATACTGTTTCTAGCAATACCACAAATGATTCGAGCATAATTATATCTTTCATCATTAAATTATAGAAGCTTAATAGGGTACATATCTCAATGGTACCCTCCACACAGACATAAATCTTTATACGAGTATGTGAAGCTTAAAAAGGTCTTTTTACACATCAGAGTAGGAAAAGCACAGGTGTAAATCATAAAATCAATGTTGGCTCAATTCCATTTAGCTGCTTCAATTTCAGGGCCCAGGTAAATGCTGGCTCACAGTCACACTGTGACAATATTAATGTTATTAGTACGACCTGAGTAGTTTGATTGATTTCCTTTTTTTAGAATGGTTAACTTTTTTATCTGCAACTGACCTGGGCTTTTCCTACAATGACTAATCAAACTGTCTGCTGTGGAAATAAGTAATGAAATGTTTTGTACATACATAATTTTATGCATATGTATACATCACAACTATTCCCTTTTTTAACCCATATTCATTGTGCGTGACTTCAATTTTATTTTTAAGACCTTGTAAAACCTTTCAGGGAAGATGCTCTCAGGATGTGTAATCCCCTGTCTATCAGGGTTGTGTTGACTGTCTAGTGAGTGTTGTTAAAGACTGAATATGTGTAATGCATTGGTTTTGTGTGTGTGTGTGTGTGTGTGTGTGTGTGTGTGTGTGTGTGTGTGTGTTTGGTAATATATTCTGTCCTCTTCATTGGGAGTGGGGATATTTTATTGGTTTTAAACATAATGCCACCACACAGTCTCTCTCTTTCTCTGATGAAAGTCAACGTGACATTAAGGCCTGTAATTGTCTTTTAATACCTCTTTCCATTCCTCTTAGGATTCTCTCTCTCCAACTACCCCAACTTTTATTCAATCCTCTTCCACTTGCAACCCACATGATATTTATCCCTCTCTCAAGCTGTCCTCTTTTGCTCCACCCATTCTTACATGTAATGTCATACTGCATACTAAAATAATAAATAAAAAACAATATCAGCCTCTTTAATCCTCACTGGCAAGATTAGTAAATGTAATAACATTTTACCAATAAAAATACTTAATTTACTGAGTAAATAGCAACACATGTTAATGATTTATGTCAGAGGGAATAACTTTTACTACTTCTTTATAACTCCCCCCACTGAGTTCCAGTCTAGAATTTTCCTTTCCTATCTCCCTCTGCGTAAATATCACCCTTCCTCTCCCTCCCCTCTTACCAATGACACTGTTTCCATGCTATGCTCGTTTCTTTCTTTCTTTCCTCCCTTCCTTCCCCCATCTGTCTCTCCCGACTCTCACTGTCCTTCACCTCCCTGTATTCGAACACCACAGCTTCCATCCACCCTGACTTCCTTCACTGTCTGTCATTCAATAGGTGAGGTAATCCTGGTTACAGCCATAAAATCTCCCCCACACAAAGATAGACACGGACTCATTGAGCATAAACAGTGTGATCATAAACCTGACACTGCTGTCATTCAGACTTATAGTGCTGGGGAGAAACACACCTAGAGATAAAGTGAGGGTAAATGTGAGAGTAACCAACTGTGTGTGTGTGTGTGTGTGTGTGTGTGTGTGTGTGTGGTGTGTGTGTGTGTGTGTGTGTGTGTGTGTGTTTTGTGGGTGTGTGTGGGTTGTGGTGTGTGTGTGGGGTGTGGTGTGTGTGTGTGTGTGTGTGTGTGTGTGTGTGTGTGTGTGTGTGTGTGTGTGTGTGCTGAAGGCTAGAGCACAGAGGGAAGCCACTACAACAATGTATTGCAGTAAATCCAATGAAGAGAAAACTCAGTGTTTGACTGGAGGGAATTTCCTATATCCTCCATTTACTCTTAGTGAAACAACCTCAGTATGAGTGTGCGTGTGTTTGTGTGTTTAGGGGATTCCGCAGTTTGTTGTGCTCACTGTCTCATCACATCATCACATGGTGCTCTGGGCTCACTTACACGCAAATACACACGTAGTGAAGCCACAAGCTGGTATACACACAGATAACATGTGTGTTTAATGCAGCCCTGTGTGTGTGTGTGTGTGTGTGTGTGTGTGGGTGTGTTGTAATAAAGTCATATGACTGCAGAGGCACACTGGTTGACTCTCAAAGAGCTTTTATAATAACTTTTCAATATGACTCTTGTTAATGCTTGTCAGGAGAGCAAAGCCTGAAGGGCAGGAGAGAACAAGGGAGGAGAAAGATAGAGGGAAGGTGGAAATTAAAAGAGAAGTAAGACAAAGTAAGCTTGAGGAAGAGAGGAAGAGAGAGAGAGAGAGAGAGAGAGAGAGAGAGAAGGAGAGAAAGAGCTATGGTTAATGTGTCATATTTACTATATATCCATTGTACTACATACGTAGAAAAACTAAAACCTGCCTCAGGTCTGGTTATATTCTACAGGACCTACTAGTGGCTAAATACAGTCAGTAAAACTGAAGGTTAAGCCAAAACAGTGACTAAACATTCAGTGGCAAAGATCAGAGTAAATCAATTAGAGGAGAAAGAGACAGAAGAAGAGACAGACAGAAAGTAAACAACGTAAAGCTGAGATAAAACAGAGAAGCAAGTGTGCAAAGCTGAGTCAAAGACAGACAGAAAAACAGACAAAATTAACAACAAGAAAGCATCAGACACTGAGCCCACACTGCGTTTGTTCCACATGTGTGCGTGCGGTTGTCATACGAACTGACAAAACCACACAACACTTTGAACCTGTATACATTTATTAATGCATGCCTGCTACACTGCAGCTGTGCTTTCATGTTTGTGCTCTGATGTGAGAAGTTAAAGAGTGAATATAATTGTAAGTTTCTCTTTTGCAATACAAACCTAATGCTGCCTAACAAATAAGAAATAAACTATACTTGTGTTTCTATAGTAGGTTAAAATAAAAGCCACTGACCAGTCCAACACTGCAAACTAATGTTAAACATAAAGCCGAGTGAGTGACTGTTTGAATGGCTGGCTGGCTGGCTGCACAGCTGTTTTAATGGCTGATGGCTTGGTTAACTCAACAGCTGTCTGACTCACTGCACAGCTTTACTGTATAACTGGCAAACAGGCAAATTAATTATCCATGTCACTGGCTGGCTGGCTGTTTACTGAACAGCTGTCTGGCTGACTGGAGGTTTACTGAATATGTAAATTACTTCATAGCAAAAAGTATATCCTACTGACTGAATACCTGTATCACTGGCTGGTTGGCTAATAAAGTGCATACTGTTAAAGTGAAAAGAGGACAATAAAGTCCACAATGTTTCTATGTTTGTGTGTGTGTCTGTACAGACCCTGCACGTCTACATCTGTGTTCACTGCCCGAATGACTGTGTGTGTGTGCGTGCGTGCGTGCGTGTTTGTGTGCGTGTGTGTGTGTGTGTGTGTGTGTGTGGCTTCTCCATGCACAAGGATGCTCTCTGTTGTTATACAATACATATTGTATAACAACTGGCAATGTGTGGGTGGCTCCCTCCATCTGGAGAGAAGCAACCCCTGACGTGCCTGACACTACACACTGTGTGTGTGTGTGTGTGTGTGTGTGTGTGTGTGTGTGTGTGTGTGTGTGTGTGTGTGTGTGTGTGTGTGGTTTGTTTGTGTGTTTGGTGTGTGTGTGTGGTGTGTGTGTGGGTGTGTGTGTGGTAGTGGTACAGTACAGTAGCTAGGTTCCTGGGTTCATGCACACGATACATTAAAGGAAAGTAATTAAGTAATTGAGTGCAATCCTGTACACTGTGCACATACTGCATGTTTTGCTGTGTATATTACGACTGATACTATTTTGTTCATCCTGGTAAATGCTGCAGATGTATTATTTAAAAACAACATGCATCGATAATGTTACACACAAAGGGATTCTTTATTATACTTACTCTATGTGGCCTGTGGGGATTTGACAGCTGACAACAGAAAGCGAAGACTTCGTTATCTGGCTTAGCGGGAGCCAATGTTTCCACAGAGATGGACTCAACGTCCACAAATAAACGAAGACACACTCAGAGGAAGACATACAGTGCGGCACACACACACACACACACACACACACACACACACACTAATAAACACACAAAGTAAATAAGGTGCTGAGAAAATCCACTCCATCAACTCCAAGTCAGTGCTCAACATTGAACTGTTGCTATGGAGAGGAAAGCATGGCTTTCCAGTCTATTTAAGGTAACCAGTGTAACTTATTTTTTTTCACTGCATGTATCAGAGTCAAAAAATCTGTGCTAGCAAGCGTGGCCACTACACTGTATTTTAACTGTGAGATGCTTTTTAATTCCCAGACTTGTTTATTTGGCCCTCCCTGCTGCTACTGAAATATAGATAGATATCTCACTGCAAATCAAGGCTGCAAAATGGACACTCATTATTCCTCAAAGTGTGGCAGTTAAAAACATTCTCAGCTGCTAGACTGCAGCTCTTTGTGTGCTCTCACACAAGGATTGGCATTTTGTCTTGTTGGTTATGTTGTCAAATTTAGGATGTTTGTATTCAAATTTGGGGAAATATTTATTTTGGACTGTCTGGAGCTTTGTGCATTCTGTTAGAAAGTGCAGCTCTGTCACCGCTTTGTCTTTCTTGCAGCTGGCAGAACCGCTCCTCTTTGGGGAGCCATGATTTGTTTTTATCAGCCTGTCTTAATGGCCAGGTTGTACTCACTGGATTCTGTACCAGTTTCATGTCAGTCCCAGTGGTAAGGTAATCTGCCACATGTCTCTCCAGGGCCAGGAGCACTCCATTTTGCTTTGTGCAGTTGTTTGTAAGTTTCAATTGGTGAGGTAGTTTTGTTTCTGGTGTGTTATAATCTGGTTAACTCTAATTGATTGACTCTCAGACTGGTCATGAGACAGAATAGGGCTAGAAAGGGACAAGCAAAGAGAGGAGAGTACATTATTTTCTTCACTCAGCTCTTGGCATTGCAGGGCTTTCAGGTTATAGGACTTACTGTTTTTAAGATAAAGCCAATATTTGCTCTTTTTTAATTTTGATGAATAATGGGTAACTCTACAGGCATTGCATTTGTTTTTTTCTGTGCACCTGCAAGACGCTTTTGCAGAACTCTAAATGCCTTTAAATGAGTCAGCTGTTACTGTCTCCTTTCAAATATCAAAGCTTTTAGTGATAAGTAATAATACAGTTTGCCCAGTATTACTGCTCAGCAGTAAAGTTCGACTTAAAGCATGGGACTGCAGTGTACTGTTGTTTCTCTTTTTGTTTGCACAAAGCACATACTGTATGTGGACAGCATATGTGCAAAAGTGTGTACATGCACTTCTGCATGTTTGTGTATTTTTGTGTTCCAAAGTGAATGTGTTAGATCCACACAGTAAGAGAGGTGCTACATTGCCTCTGTTTTTAGAACACGTCAAGGGAAGTCACGTCCTGCCTTCTGTAATCGCGAATCCCAGATTTCTATTGCAACCATCACCTAACTCACTGCTGATGATGATTGTTTTCTGAGTTTAAAACTGTATTTGACACTCTTAAGGCTGAGGTGTTCCTGTGGTTTATATCACTATATGGTTGATATCTTTTACTCCTATGTGGTTTTAACACTTAATAATTAACATTAATTTTATCTTATTAATCAGTTTCAGATATCTACAAAAAGATATTGTACAAGGGTTATTTTGCTACATGTTTTCAGGCCCTCTAAGCAGCTGCTTCACAATTAAACGTTGCATTTTAATATAATTAGAATTAATTAGAATATGTTTTTGATGTCTCGAAAGCAATTACTTACATCAAAATACATACTGAATTTCACGGCTCAGGTGTTAGGGTCAGGGTTCTTGTCAGGAGCCACCCATGATGTTGAAATATGTAGACTTAAATACTTAATAGAAAAAAAGGTTTTCAGTGTAAAGTTATGTGGTCCTAAAAAAAGGAAATGTAAATACCTTTTTCGTGCCATCACTTCATAAAAAAGGTGTTTTTTAATGTTTTTACACGAAGGTGCAAAGGTGCACACACACACACACACACACACA
>NC_045746.1:1284491-1292815 GCF_008692095.1 Etheostoma spectabile
TTAGCGCTATATAAATAAAACTGAATTGAAAATAAAATAAAACCTTCTAGAAATGTTATCTTATTGATACCAAATAAATAAATACATTTTAAAGTCCAAAGCAAAACCCATTTTTAAGGGCATTTCATATATCCATTTTAGCCAAACAATACTGTAACAATGTTTGTTGTATTCACAGACGTTCCCTGCATACTAGCCTTAAAAAATATCATAATCAAACTTCTAGTAAAACGGCGTCAGATACAGATGACATTCATGCCAAGGTACTATAACAGGTACCTTGACTGACACGTAAACCTGTAAATTATTTCATTTGCATGGCTTCTCGGTGCTGTCTGCAGGTAATTATCATCCTCGAATGTGATCACTCCCACCAGTTGCCACCCACCAGTCCCCTTCAGATCTCCCCTACTTTCTCTTCTGGGTTGTCTCTCTCAGTGCACTTATACTGGAGGTGTGATTATATTAAGCCGGAGAGTGAGGGCATCCCCAGGGCCGCGCAAATGTACAGAACAGAATGTACAGAGTAATGACTGTGAAGGAGAGAAAGCGAAAGGTTGGAGTGGGGAGCATCCATTACTATAATCATTTTACTTCACCATGGAAAGGTGGCTTTGACAGCAGCTGCCTTGAAAGGAAGAGGACCAAGAAGACAGAGAGAGAGAGAGAGAGAGAGAAGAACGATGAGTGGAAGAAAAAGACTCACATTTACATGTTGGTAAATCTAAAGCGCAACTTCATTCTTCAACCTTTATTGCTTTCTCAGATGAGTGCCCAGAGAGTCCGCACAATAAACAAAGCCATTGCAGTGGTATATTAGTGTCCCCGTAGCGCGTTTGTAATATCCTTGAGGTTTCCTGAGATGTGCATTTTAGATGATAGCAATTAACAACAGTCAAGGCTCAACAGCAATCACAGTTTTTAACATTAGTCACTTTTCAAGTTAAAACGCACAAGCGATACATCATACATCAAAAGTGCTAATTTCAAAACCTGCTTACAACCAACTGATATATTCCTATTATGAATACAATACAATACAAACAAATGGCACACAAAAGCAATAAGTTGCTCCATGCAAACAATGAGGGATATATTTCAAAGCAGGGGCGGAAGACAAGGAATACCCTGAAGGAATAACATCTAATGCAATCAGATCGCCCTGCCCAATTAGTTGGCACTAGCCTAGCCAGAGATGATGTCAGTCATCATTACTCATTGCTTAATGCTATAAAGCAGAAGGGAATCAAGAGCAAACAAAGAAAGGAGCAACAAAAGTGGGTCGGAGTTAGGAAGGACAGTGGATTTATCATGACAAAAGCAGAAAAGCACGCTTACGTAAATAATGGCACCCACAGAGAATTACACACACACAAACACTCCCAAAACATCCAATTTATCTAGCTCTTAAATAGGAATTTAAGAGTCAATGCTTAGATCCATTCGGTCACTCTCACAACAATTCTGTACACACCACAAAAATGCAGACACAAGTATCCACCCCCATTCCCACACACGCACACACACACACACACACACACACACACACACTAACAAACGCAAACACACTTATGTTCCCAGACACACAGAATGTTCCAGCACATGTATGGCTCATTAGCAATGACCTACAGCAACATGTTTTTCCATGCTGCTGGCCAAATTCCAGTCAATACCCCACAGCTCCACATGACATTTCACATTTCCCTTACATCTGCATTCAGCATGTTGTGGTACACAAACTACTGAAGGCTGGGTATCTAACAAACAGACGCCCACACTACTTTACGGTATACACGATCACAGATGCAGACATGATAGATGAAGGTATATTTGCTGTATTGCTGTAACATAACAAACATACTGTTCAGCATTCACAGAATCACAAATACACACTTGCAAAAAATAAAAATAAAAGACACACAATATACACACAAACACACACACACACACTGATGTTTATCAGGACGTAATGAAACAAGTAGAGCCAAGCATACATGCACACACTGATTAGCTCCTATGGGGGAAGCCATTAGACCCCCTGTATGATCATTAAGTCTGACTTTAACATCCTTGATAAACACACGGTGGCTGTATGAAACATAAAGGAGCTGCTGCTGACGTTTAGTGTAAAAGAGTTATTCTACTTACAGTATATAGATTTTGATTTTGTGTTTCTCAGAACAGAGAGAGCATTTCCCTTTAATGATTTTATCCACCGTGCAAAAAGAATGCTGTTTTTATCAATACTATGACATAACTGCATTGTCGGGTGGTAGAGAAAGACAGAAGATGTAATGTGCTGTTGTGTTGCGGAGCATTGCAACATGGCAAAAAGGTTTATGCTGCAGTTTACCCCAAGTTTTGTGTCTGGACCACATATGAGGTTGCTTGGATCATAAGTGCTTTTAATGTTACTGTAATTTGTAAAATAGACTTTGAATTGAATCCAATATAAATAAATTTATGCTAAGCTTACATAATTATAAAATAGTATCCACATGCACTACAAGACACCTGTCTAAATGCAAGCATCATGATAGTTTTGTCACCTAAAGAAATCAAATGTAAATGTATGAGTAGCTCTCTTTTGCTCTTTCTATCCCTGTGTCAGTTACATAAAGTCCCACTTGTTTCACTATAGTCTACTACACTGCCTTTTCCCATCTCAAAACAGAATTTTCTAAAACTGATTCAAGTGTGTGACAAATGTCTTTACAAAGGAGACATGATATGTTTTGAGAGATTCAAATCTAACAGAATGGCCGTGGTTGAAACCTTCAAATAAATCTTGGTCAAACAACTTGTCAAGAGTTTCTAGTACATGCACAATAGGCCGTCTAACGTCTGCTTTTCCATTAAATCCTTTCATTCATTCGTCCACTTCTCTCTTCTCTTCTTAGTAATTCAGAAATAAACAGCAGTCTGGATGAACTCTGCGACACTGGTAATTAACTAATTGCTTAGTGTGCAGAAGGCAGCCACAGTATGTGTGCATTTCGGAGAGTGTTTTTGTGGCAATGGACGAGTATAGACGCAGAGACAAAAGTTAGACTGATTGAGAGACTCGGGAGGGAATCTCTTCATTCCAATAATCTAGCCTTGTTCTTATTAACTGTCTCTTCTCTTCCTTTTTCTCTTTTCTCAACACCTCCCCTATATTCATGCATCTTACTTTCCAGCTGTCGACCTTCTTCCCGACCCTTCCTCCCTCCTTCCTTCCCTCTCTGTATCTTTCCCCCTCCTTCATTTTGGGGCAGCTGCTATAGCAAGTTGTCTCAGGTATGTGTAAATATGTGTATATGTGTGTGTTTCCCTTGCTCGCCAAACTCAGTTCAATCCTATACTATGAGAGCAGGGGCCCAGATCAAATGAAGCAGAGGACAGCTATTACAAGAAAACAGAGAAGGGGAAATCCATGCTCACACACACACACACACACACACACACACACACACACACACACACACACACCCACACACCACACACCACACAGAGAGGAGCGAGGGGGACCCTTCCATTTACTCAGGTTGCTTAACCCTGTAAAGGCAGCAATTATAGGACTCTTATTGTATGTGAAGTTTAAATGCATTTCCTGAAAGTCTGACATTGAAATGGTATTAATGCAAGCATGTAACAGGTTGCCGAATCTACATTAAATGTCTGGTGTTAGCAAGCAAGGAAGTTAAGTCTATTGTTAAACAACAGGGACAGGCTCAGCTTGCTTTATATTGAGCATGTCCCAGGACACTGGCTTTGTTACACATCTAAAGGCTCCTGTGTAGTTTTACTTTAGATACCATTGCTGGGTTAATTGGTTATTTAACATGTTTGAGATTACTGTGGGCCGTTGCTGCAGTCCGCATTGAGTCTTACTTTGAGAAAGTGGGTGGGAGTTCACTTTCAAATGGAAAAAAAATCAATCTCAAAAACTTGACTTGAATTCAAATAAAGCTCTCAGATTTCACCAGCAAGACATAAATAAGTTTACTCTTTCTCTTGGCATCTAAAACATCCCCGCTTAGTTCTACGATAGTGAAATTAAAGCCAAGCCTATTTTGCAAACAACACTTTCAGTCTAGTAACAGCAGACAGAAGTCTGCAGGTTCTGTTCTGGATATCTGTGAATCCTGCACAGTAGAGTTGACAGGACAAAGTAGTAAACAAGAAAGGCACGACCTCCGACAAAGGCACGCCCTATCTCGCTCCAATTTTAATGCAGTGTGAATTTTCCCAGTCAGGAGCTCCTTTTTTTGATTATTCCAATGCCACATGAATGCAGCACATCGCCCTATATCACTGTTAATGAAGGTGAAAAATAATTTGATATTTGGTTCCTCTACAAGATGTAATGGCTTCTTCCTTGGCCCATGCTACACTCTTCCACCAAGTATCATGAAAATCAAGCCAGTAGGCCACCCTGCCCTACGCACAAAAGTCAAATTGTCTTTTTCCCCATAGTATTTTTTTAAACAGAACAATTAAAAGTTAAATAGCTCAGATCTGGCAAAAAAAAAAATCATGTATTCTTTCCTAGAGTGGATTTATCATGGACTCATGTATGAGTGATTGATCTTTAGCAAACAAAAGCAAACCGAAAGCCACATTAGCACCATCTAAACTCAGAAAAGAAGCAGTGCATTATTTATGACTTTTATGACCATAAATAGTAACATAATTTTATTGCCCAGTTGAACATGCAGGAAACAACATAATGGACATGCCAACCATCTTAACGCTATTGTCAATCCTGATTGGATCTTCAACAGGCAGCTAATCAAAAATGGATTCATCCACTATGTAGATGACTGACAGTCTGCATATGGTTCCCCCATTAGCAGTCATTTTCTGACATGTGTTGATTACCACGACTTTCCACCCAGCGTCATTGTTTGAGCTTCGAGACTGTCAGCCCTCCATCTGCTCATTTCTGAGGCTTTCTGCTCAAAGAAAGGCAACTGTCAACAGCAACTTTACAAAAGAGAGGGGAGGCAGAAAGAAGCAGGGAGTGTTAACGGGTAATTTCCATTTAGCGAGAATGATGGGTGAAGAAAGGAGGACAAGGAGTAGAGAGCAGAGAGGGAGAGAAAGAAGTACAGGGAGAGGTTGATATGGAAAAAAATGTGCTTCACTTTTCATAAAAATCTATATACTATCTTTATACTTTCACTGAGAAGCTCTCTTTATATGTTAAACCCCTCCTCGCTACTCCAATCGAAATTGTTACAAAGTTGATTTAATAAACTAATTAGTCTGTACTTCAAAACATATTTGTATAATTATGAAGACAAGTCCCCAAGCAAATGAAGTACCTCACAGCAGACTTGAGTCAAGTATAACCGTATAATGCTGAAGGGTAATAACAAAAAACTGTTTAGTGGGTATGCTGCGGCTGGGATGAGACTCAGAAGACACTTCTCTTTGGTTTTAGTGAGGTTTTTGAACTAATTAAATTTCTAAATATCTGTAGTTTAATTGAAATAGGTACATAAATCCAGCCGGTACTTTGGTTGTGTTTTTATGTAATCTCTTTCCCTCATGTTGGGTCTTGAAATACACCTTCCCTAAAAATGTTTTCAAAAAGACATCTGAGACACTGAAACTGCGAGCAGCAGAAGGCAGAAAAGACATGATTGGTCACAGCAGAGTCTTAGGATAGAAAAAGAGAGGAGACAAGAGAACACGAGAGGAGTAAGACACGTGTTCAATGAGACGAAAGGCAGGGATTGGCTTTCTCACTGTTCTCAGTAAGCTCTTCTATTCATTCTATTCTCCCTCATAGGGGAGTACGGAGCTGCTACACACAGCTGGCGAAAGGACGATAAAAGACTGACGGAGGAGAATGAATAGATACAGTGGAGAGTGAGGATACAGAAAAAAGAAAAGAGGAGGGAGGGAGACAGCTCAGTTAGTGAATGGATAGAGACTAAGAGAAAAGGAGGGAGTTTGGAGGAATAGTTAGGAGACATCAGCGGGAGGGTCAAGAAAGCAAAGAACACAATCAAAAGACAAAGCACATGAATGGAAGAATAAAAGGGAAAAGGATAGAAGCTCAGACAGGCAAAAAGATACACCATTGGTTTTAGTTCTGGTCCTTTATGTGTTCACACTGTCGTTCTACAAATGAACAAACAGGTGTAAGCATAAACTTATATGGACTGACAGGTAACTAATTCTTTGGGCAGTTTTGGTGACTGCATCCTGCATCATCATGGTTACATGGAATCAGATGGGAAAATGTCATTTTGGTGACTGACAGCATGATTCTCTCATGTAGTTGTCTTATCTGTCGTCACAAAAAAGAGCTAATGCAAAAAGAGCTCATATGTAACAAATAATGACAAACATTTAGAAACAGCCTTAAAAAGACTTTTTTTTCTGCATAGAGGAATTTTTGGCACCCCCTAAAGAGGTTTTAGCCAGCCCCAAAAAAAGAAAAAAATCACCAGCACCTAAATGATAACAATTGAGAATAAAAATAGCAACTAAAATCCTCTCCAAACGTGTTTAAGAGCAAGTCACCAAACAAGCACAACATAAACTTGAATATGAGAGCTAATCCCAGTTATAGCTCCAGAGTCTGTCCATGTCGGACTCTCCCGGGGATTTATTTCAATATTAACGTTATTTCTTTTAACCAATTTTGCTAATTGGGGTTTTATTTACTCAAAGATAGTATACATTTTTGTTGTCAAAAATAACAGGTAAATGTGTAGATTTCTAGGTAACACAGACTCTTTGCCTATACTGAACACAGAGTCGCCACCCAAAGGCCCATTCTGAGCGAGGGAAAACCCAAGTTACCATGGTTACAAAATGACCATGCATAAATACATACATCTCTTATGCAGGCTTATACGATCAATTTCAGAAATGGATCCAGCAGATGGATTTAATAGAAGTTTAGCTTTTGATTTCTTGCTAAAATTCACAGATCTTTGATCACAAAACTCCACCATTGCTCCACTTTGCTGCAGCCTGTTTGTGATGCGAAAGCAGAGTTTGATTGAGAGCTTTCACGCCAGCCTAAACAAACCTAACCCAACAGGCAAGTTTATTTGAACTGAACCAAACACGTTATACAGATAACAACCTAACTCTGTCCTACCTGAGCAGAGGAGGCAGAGCTACTGGGGCGGACGAGGTGGAGCCTGCTGCTCAGTAGAGAGCTGACAACTTCCTGGTGTAAAGTCTGGATCTCTCCGCCAATGCGAGGGAAGCGTATTGGATGCCTGTGCTTCCTGTCAACGTCTGTCTGTCTGCAGGTGATGTCACCATTCCCTATAATGAAACACAGAGAGACCTTAACACAATTTTCAAAGTGTTCCTTTCTCTATTGCATTATTTTTTCTTGTTAGGAGTGTTGCTCGCTCTAGCTCAATTATCACTGCATAATCCCCTGCTATGCAATTACAGTCATCAGCTTAACCTTCAGACAAATCTTATTTCTCCCAAAACAATTTGCTTTTAAGCTTGGCAGTTGGCAGTTGTGCAGAACAGTCGCTTTTGAAGAAAAGTAAATTCATAGTCTATTCTGAGAAGTAGGGACACACTTACAAATGACAACTTGCTCACTTAAGTACTAGGATCCAGAATGTATTCATCTTTATGTTAGCTTTCCAAAATCAGCAAGACATCTTTCAACCCTGACAAAAGCAACATGTATTTTGTTACTATGAACACATTCATCTTCAATGGTGATGATAGATATGTGTAAATATTATTAAAGGCAACCTGTTGACTTTGGATGCATATTGACTGCCACTGCAGTCTTACTTGACAAAGTTCCCCAGACAAGATAGACAGAGCCCAATGTTCCAAAGTCTGTGCTCATGATTTTGTCTCTCTCTCTCTCTCTCTCTCTCTCTCTCTCTCTCTTTATACACTGACGCCCCATCGGCATGGCAACCACGCTTTGTTTCCCCACATGAGACACTAGTTTGAGGCATGTGTCCTCCTTTTTAGAAAAAATAAAAACAGTTATTTGGAGGCATTCATCTCTCTTTTATGAACTTGGCTCGCATTCTGGTGAGGACAATGTTTCACTTTGACCAAATGCCTCCCGTAAACTAAGAGCTGGTATGATGAAATGGAAAGCTGGTAATTAAACTTGTATTTCTCTAGATACAAAATGTAGCTTGTTTGTGTGTTTTCCTTTTCGTTGGGGTCATATAGTCTGACAGAGTTGTAGTTAAAACGGAATTTAATTTGTTGCTACAAATGTGGAGTGCTATTTTCCCTTTAAAAGCACTGATAAACAGTCACAAAATATGTGACCAAATTAGTGCTGTCAATTAATCGCACATTTTTATCTATTCTGAATGTCC
>NC_045746.1:1292825-1294634 GCF_008692095.1 Etheostoma spectabile
TTTTTGTCCCATTATTTTTTCTCATTTTTAGGCTTCTTAATAATGTTCCTTGACTTTTCCATGAACATGAAAAAGTGGATTGGCTTGCTTTGTGCAAATGTTTTATTATTGAAAACAACATTGGCATATAGCCAACTGTAGTGTTCAATTTCACACGTAACCTTCTCACTTGGAGCCGATAATATTTCACACAACACTGTCCATTAATAAAAAAGTGAAAAAAATACTTTGACGAGGGGGCAGAGAACTGGCATCAGCTGTTTGCTTGGTCATCAAATGGTATTTTAGACTGGACGTGCTTCGATGATAGCTCAACTGACTAAACACACAGATCACTTTGGTCTTGTCAATGGAACCATTTGGTCTTACGCTAACCATCACCTCAAAACGTAACGTTACTACTCTTTGGCTCGCAAGCCCAACCAACTGTGTGCGGCGTGCCTGTTCTTTTGTTTCCGGTCTAGCTAGATCCAGTGTGATGTTGTAGTTTTTCTAACGTTACTAGTTATTGCGACAGCATGTGAACTACAAAGTTTGCTAGGCCAAAAAGAACATTAAAATGGGTTTGCGTTAACACTGTTAATAACGTGTTATCTGACAACACTACACTTAATACTCACTGTATGTTTTGAAGTTTTATAAAGCTCAATCCTAGCAACTGATAGAGATTTACACCATTATAAATTCATTAGTACAATGTATTAGTAGTAAAGTGCCTAGTTTGATGCACAAGCACATAGAAAAATGCATTGTGCAACCCTCCAATACACTCTTCTAATTTACAATAACCCTGGAGGCGGTTACCATAGTGACAAGGACACGTCCCAAGGTCAAGGTCTGGAGTTGAGCATTAAGTTGAACCCTGAAACAAGGCATTGCTTTGGCAACACAAATTCAGGTCAGGTGATCATGTGCCAACAACGCCCTGGGGATAAATACTGACACAAAAACACATTTTTTCTTGTTTGCACTTAGTCGAGACAAACTCAATAAACATATATATACACGCACACAGGCTTGCAGGCATGTGAAACCTGTATAACACCTTGTATGCCGATTTAACACAGTCTGTACTATAAGAGTACAAGAGCCTGTAGATTAACAACTTAATTAGCATAGTAAAGATACCAGACACAACTGTGAAAACTGCTGTTTGCAACACTGATCATGAAAATACAGGCTGTGAACTTTGTGTGTGAACAGTATGATCTGTTCATCAATCACTTGATAAGCATAACTCTGAGTGCTCTTCCAGTCAAACCAACAGTTGAACATAAGAGCAAAACATTTAAAACATTTACAAATGTGTACAATGCTAGAAAACAGAAACAGGCCCAATTTGGCACAACACTGACCATGGAAATACCCATTGCACATTAAATACATACTTTTTGGAAAAGAATAATTCAGGAAGTCAATTACCCGCAACACAAAATCCACAAACACCAAAAATTACAACCACCAATCATGACTTCTCACCCCTCTTTTCACAAAATATTTGAGTTGTTTCAATGTGTTAAAATCCTTTAATAAATTGCCTCAATCTTTCAACTTCAGGGTTGAAAGAAATACGAGGACAGAGCTTTCACTTGGACTGACCTTGTCCATCTGTTTCTTGGAAAAAAGTGATCGAAAATATGTGTGCACACATGTTTGTACAAACACACACCAACACAAAACTTAATGTTTTTCCTCCTACTCAGCAGCAGCCTAGGATTCAGTTCCCTGTCTGTCACACAACACACTTAATAATACTGGCAGCCTCTGTGTGTGTGTGTGTGTGTGTGTGTGTGTGTGTGTGTGTGTGTG
>NC_045746.1:1294644-1296767 GCF_008692095.1 Etheostoma spectabile
GTGTGTGTGTGTGTGTGTGTGTGTGTGTGTGTGTGTGTGTGTCTCCATATGCACCAATAGAACCAGTCCTTGCCCCTTTCAGTCTGCCTTTCTATTGGTCCCCTCCCTGCTGTCCCTCTGTCACACAAAGGGTTGGACACACATGCACACACCCACACACACATTACACGCACACGCAGAAATACAGCAAGCACAACTGTAAACAGAGCCATAGGTGTGTGTGTGGGTGTGTGTCTGTCCATATATCTACTAGAAATGGAGGAACGCAAGAAACGTGACTTTCTAGGTAGAGCTCATTATATTGTTTTATGTTTTTATGATATTTTTTTTGTAAAGATTACCTATACAACCATGTCACATTACAAGTCACGTCAGCTTTTGTTTTCACACGTCATTTGTTTTTTTCCTTCTATTTATGAGATAAAATTAATTAAAATCTTTCCCAGGGGGCTCAGAGGGCACTCTATGCTCCCTTGTGGGCTCCATAAGCATGTCCTTCTGTATGCAGCCTTCGTTCTTTATTTTATCTAATGTTGTATGTAGATGAAAAAAATGTGTTAACGCTTGAATAAAAGGAATAAAAGGAATGAACCAAATGTACCAGAAGGCAACTGTCCTCAGAAGGGAAATTCCGCTGAAACAGATTTTTATTTGGCTATTTTGCAGAAGATACACTGCAACAAACAAGCGGTTTTTCTGGTTTAAAATGCGTTATAAGTGTTGGCTTCCAAGCACTGAGGAAAGTGCAGCGTTGCAAAGTTCTTGGATAGCACTGCAGGCTCTGGGTTCACTGGCTGTACACAACAAGACCAGCAACAAACTGGCCAACAATAGGCTGGTTAATCAACACAACCCTGTTTGCATTTGCCTACATCCCTTCATGTATGCAAAGTGGGTATAATTATGACACAAATGATCAGAGATCTACAAAAGACCTCTTTCAAATAACTACAGTGCACAGTTTGTATAAAATGCTGATTCATACTTGTATAAGACTCTATATAATGCAAGCAAAATAGCCATAATGAATTAGATTACATAGGATCAATTTACAGAAATAAGCCAGGAATGGACGCATATTCATACATACTCATTTATATTGAGTGTCTGGGAACAATGTATCAAGAATCAGGTGTAAACATATACTGTAAAAGTGTAAAGTGTTTGAATAAACATCCACTCAACTGACTTACCTTAACATTTCAAAATACAACTGATTATGACATACTGTATATACTATATATTAGCACTATGCACAATTTCATGTATTCTCAACTTCTGCATATGTATTTCCTCTTTTAATTATTTCATGTTTTGTTGCCTACACACGTTCAAACACAAATCAGGCTTAATTATTATCTAAATTAATTACATGCAACTGTTTTGACAAAACTGTTTGTGAACTATGCGAGTAAAGCTCAATAAACTGAAATGGAAAAATTGAAAAAAGCAGTGAGAAGGAGAGAGAGAGAGAGAGAGGAAGAGAGAGAAAAGATGAAGACCATCACCTACAATGAGACACGGAGAGGTTCATGAACTACCTCATTGTTATGCAACTCACTCGCTAACCCTCCGCGCTATCGCCCCAGGTCAAAGTTCAGCTTTCTTTAAAGCTACCCAAATGTTCTTCTGTGTACCTGCTGATCATCCTTGTCCCTGCTGATAAACACAGACCTGTCTCCACTACCATTTATACAACATGCTTACACACACAAACAACCTAGATAGCATAGATAGTAGTGATAGACAACAACGCTCTGTACACAACTTAGATAAGACGGACTGATGTACTGTACAAAGATAAATGAAGATTAAAAGCCCTCCTGTTTGTCAGCATGCACACAGTACTGAGACACCATTGGGAACCTGCTGTCTAGGAAAAACACTGCAGAGTTGAAAGAATTTGCTGACTCTTTGACTCCCCTCTAGCAGGCATAAATAGGTGTAGTCTGGCATTCTGGGATGGGAGGAAAACTTGCTCTGGTTTATTGGCATTTCTTTAAACCAATCCCAATCGTCTTGGCCTGTGCTAAGCACCGGAGAAGAGCTGCGGTGCCGCTGCAAAACAGGCTTGGAAGGAACTTGTTTTGGTGGAACATGTGTACGTTTAAAAGTTGTTTTAG
>NC_045746.1:1296777-1297904 GCF_008692095.1 Etheostoma spectabile
GAAAACTCAGATTGGACAGATAGTCTAGCTAGCTGTCTGGATTTACTCTGCAGAAATCTGAGAAAAGGTTAACCATTGGGCTCATTAACCAACACAGAGGAAGCCCGAGGCATTGGATGTCCGGCCTACTTGAGTGAAAGTACGGCAGATTTTCCAGCGGCAACGAAGTAATCCCAGAAGCGGAACGTCAAGGATATGAACTACCATGGGTGGAGGATTTAATTGAGCATCTCCTGATTCATTAAACTTCTAATGAAATAACAGCAGCTGTTAAATGCCGTAATGTGATCACGTTACATTACACAAGAATTTACAAATTCAACTTGATAACAATCTATCAAGGTTGTGTCTGCAAAGTTACAACATGCTTTTAGATTTCAGTATTGAGAGTAAACTGTTGGATTTTTCACCTGCTGCACCCTTAAACCAGATAATTTGAGTGTGGACTAAGCAAGGTTTAAATCAAATCCAACATCCTTCTTATCTCATTTTTTTTTCTTCTCCTCTCCCTTTGTCCATACTGTTCAAACTCTCCTAAGACCATATATTCTTTTCCTCCTTTTCTTTCCATGCACTCCTCTTTTATTTGTATCTGCTCTCATCCTTTCCTATCCTCATCCCTCCTCACTAGTATTCTCCAGGGCAACACATAACATAACAACACCACCATGACACGTGACAGAGATGTGAGCGAAGGGGGGGATCAAATACAGAGCAGAACTCAGGCACACACACTCCACACTGTTTGCTGCATGGAAGAGGAAGTGTGTGAAATACTTCGAAATAAGAAGAAACTGAGTGAGCGACGGGGAAAGGAATTTCTCCATTACTCTTCTGTGTGTGCATGTATGTACAGTCTTTACCTCCGAATGCACGAGTGTGTGAGGAGCTAACATTTGTCAGTGAGACTGACGAAGTGCAACACACACTAAACATCAGAGCAAAAGCTGTCACCTGAGGGAATTACACAGCATTACTCAGTCGAGCTGCTTTAGCGCAGAGGGCCTGGAGATGCGGGAGTCGCAGGGAGCCGTCTTTGATCGCCCCCCTAAGATCCCGACAATCATGATAAGGGAAATGTGCTGGGAGGGTGCCTGCAGGGAGCACACACACACACACACACACAC
>NC_045746.1:1297924-1298827 GCF_008692095.1 Etheostoma spectabile
CACACACACACACACACACACACACACACACACACACACACACACACAGAATAACATCTTCAAAGTGGTACACATGCGTACACACAAACTGCGTTCTTCAACTTTCCAACCACTCAACAGGCAAACGCTGCCAACGCATGCATAGTAATTACTGCTTTTGATAATTTTCTCTCTCTTTCACTTACATGTTGTACATGCAGTGCACACTCTCAATGTCATCTTTCCACAAAGTAAATTATCTCTTCTTCATTTAAACACACATACTGTCCAGCCCAAAACATCATGTGCACCAAATCTACCCTCACAAAGTAGACACAAAATATACAAGTCTGATCAAATAGGTAGTGAAATGTTTTAGATATAAAGTGTGCTAGGATAGTAGATAGTAGTGCTGAATGAAGAGTCAACCGGTACTCTTTTTCTTGTCCGTCATGCATTTAATTATGGCGAGAAAGCGCTTCCTTTTTGTATATATGTCAACGTTTAAGTTCATTTGTTAAGGACAGAACCTAATCTGGGATTGCGGTGGAAAACTTTGTGTGGCATCTTCCAGAAAAGTGAAACCAATGTAAAAACCCAAAGTGAAACTATGTACATACAGTGGGGCTCAAAAGTTTGGGCACCCCAGGTAAAAAAAAATTGCATTATTGTGCATAAAGAAGCCAAGAAAAGATGGAAAATCTCCAAAAAGCATCAAATAGCAGATTAGACATTTGTATAATATGTCACAAAAAGTTAGATTTTAATTCCATCATTTACACTTTCGAAATAAAAGAAGATAAAAAAGGCGTCTGCAAAAGTTTGGGCACCCTGCTGAGTTTATAGCATGCACCGCCCCCTTTAGAAAGCTAAGACCTGACAGTGTCATGGATTGTTCGTCTGGAAAGACCAGGTGATGTCAAT
>NC_045746.1:1298837-1298995 GCF_008692095.1 Etheostoma spectabile
TAAATGCTCAGACTCATCTGACCTTGGTCCAACAATCAGCACCATGGGTTCTTCTAAGCAGCTGTCTAGAAACACTGAAAATAGTTAACACTCATAAAGCAGAAGAAGGCTATAAGAAGATAGCAAAGCGTTTTCAGATGCCAATATTCTCTGTTCGG
>NC_045746.1:1299005-1299969 GCF_008692095.1 Etheostoma spectabile
AAGAAATGGCAGTCATCAGGTACAGTGGAAGTTAAAGCAAGATCTGGAAGACCCAGAAAAATTTCAGAACAGCTCGCAGGATTGTGAGAAAAGCAAGTCCAAACCCACGTTTGACTGCACTCCCTCCATAAGCTGCACACTGAGATGTGGTACACCATTCCACTATAAAAAAGATACTTATACAAACATGGTCTTCATGGAAGAATCATCAGAAGAAAACCTCTTCTACGTTCTCACCACACAAAAAAAAAAAAAAAAAATCGGCGTTTGAAGTTTGTAAATGAACATATAGACAAGCCTGATGCATTGTGAAAACAAGTTCTATGGACCGATGAGGTTAAAATAGAACTTTTTGGCCGAAATGAGCAAAGGTACGTTTGGAGAAGAAAGGGCACAGAATTTAATGAAAAGAACCTCTGTCCAACTTTTAAGCATGGGGGGGATGATTCATGATTCAATAAAATTCCAGCAAATTTTGGACGCTAACTTGATGCCATTTGTGAAAAAGCTTAAGTTAAAGAGAGGATGGCTTCTACAAATGGATAATGATCCTAAACACACCTCAAAATTCACAGTGGATTACATCAAGAGGCGTAAACTGAAGGTTTTGCCATGGCCTTCACAATCTCCTTACCTCAACATAATTGAAAATCTATGGATAGACCTTAAAAGAGCAGTGAGTGACAGACAGCCCACAAATCTCAAAGGAGTGGAAGACTTTTGTAAGGACGAATGAGCGAAGATTCCTCAAACAACAATTGAAAGACTCTTGGCTGGCTGCAAGAAGCGTTTCCAAGCTGTGATACTTGCCAAAAGGGGGCAGTACAAGGTATTAACTCTGCAGGGTGCCCAAACTTTTGCAGATGCCATTTCTTTGTTTTCTGTTATTTTGAAAGTGTAAATGAGGAAAAAACATATTATATAAATGTCTAATATGTCATTTGGTGCCTTTTGGAGATTTTTC
>NC_045746.1:1304586-1304679 GCF_008692095.1 Etheostoma spectabile
TGTCTCTGGTGCTTCCACACACATACAAAGTTGGAAAAAAACTATCCATGCTGTTTTTAATGAGATACGGTTTCTGAATGTCCTCTGCCTTCA
>NC_045746.1:1304689-1305001 GCF_008692095.1 Etheostoma spectabile
GAGCTGTTCAAAATCTGCACGGCTTTCTACATAACTAGCCAAGACGAAGTGACGCACATGCTAGCGCTAGCATGCTAGTTTGTACTCAATGGCAAAACACTGCTACAGCACCATAATCTACAAATGAACTACTTCCATGTCCCTGTTCTGCAGGTATTCCACAAGTGGGCCCTTGTTTAGAAGACGTCTCCCAGCTAATCCTGCCTTCTACTGACCAAAGTAGGAGAAAGAGTTATCTAGCTGATTAGCTGATGTGATCTTACCTAGCTACTGCGCATGTGCAACTTCCAACAAAGATAGTATAGAAGTAAG
>NC_045746.1:1305011-1306650 GCF_008692095.1 Etheostoma spectabile
ACTCTGTAGCTAAAACAGAGACCTAAAACACAGGGTGAAAACAGAATCTGCAGCACTGTGCAGTACAACAAAAATATTGTGTTTTTTGAAAATGAAACCATGTTAACCTATTCTGGTACAACTTCTAAAGACAATTATGAACCTAAAAATGAGCATAATATGGACGCTTTAAGTTAAAAGCAACTGACATGAGTTGTAATTAGAAGTACAGATTAAAAAAGTGACACTGGTGCAGGTTACAAATCTTTCTCTATGCGCAGCTGAAGGTAATTCCAAAGAAAACCAGACTGCCCGAGCTGAGCCACATCTGGTCAAAACCTTTTTTTTTTCAAGTCTTGAGGGGCTTACAAACAGAAAAGCGTATAAATGAGCACAGTACACAAGCTTACTACTTTTACGAGGCATTATGAAACTGTGCCTCAGTTTTAAAAGATTATAAGTAAACAACAACAATATAAAGCCTATAAATCTCCTCTCCAAAGCTGGACCGGAGGGGACTGAGCAGTATTACTATTGGTGGACACTAATCATGTGTTGCTCTTGGCAAACACACTTAGGACAGAAAAAAACCTTTGGAAAAAGTTCAAATAGAAACCTGCAAATCCATCAGCTTCTTAACAGCCTTGTGCAAGGTTTCCGAAAATCAGATAGGGTGTTTGTGGGAAAGGGGACTTAAGTTTCTGGGTTGTGATTTGGGGAATGAAAGAGCCCTTTTGCAACATGAATCTTTGAACTTGTGGATGTGTCCAGTTTTTGATTGATCATTCAGGATGCTTCTGTTTGAACATGTACACCAGATACACAGTAAAAGTACTTGCAATAACACAAATGATCACTTTCAAGAGGTTTCTATGAAATAGAGATAGCCTGTGGGTCATGTTGATAAAGCCACAACTTGTTGTGGGTCAGCAGATAGGAAGGGAAACATACTCAGACACACACATTTTAATATGTTTGTTAATGCCGACATTTTAAAAACAAGCCTATGTGTAGCAATCACACCTGACAAGTTTCTCATACATTTAGTAAGGGCACAGGGCCCTCTCTGAATAGGGGAACTGACACGGATCACAGTTTTTTTAGGCATCTCTGACATCTGCAGTTCCCGAAACATCAATATATGGCCATTACCCAGGCGACCACATAAATATAACAACCAGTCAGCACTAATAATCAAGCTACAAGACAGTGGGCTCATCATTTGTGATCTGCCACTAGCCAAAAGGTTTTGAAAACAGTGTATTTTGCACAGTTACTAAAATATTGTCATGTACTGCTGTATATACTAACACTAGAAAATATGTGTGATGCAACGCCTAAATCATGGGGAGGATGTGTAATCTGGCTTTAGATCTAAACAAATCAGATCCTCGTTGACAGCATAGTTCTTGAATGTCTCATTAGAAATAGCATGATAAGCAGTAGTAAAGTCAAACCAGTTCACTGTTAATCTACCAGAAGGGTCTCAGCAGATGTTAGTTGATTATATGTGTCACAATATATCATTGTGGCCCTCACATGGTTCAGGGGGAATCTAGTTCTAGGAAAAATGTCATGGAGTTAAGGTCAGTCTGACCAAAACTCAAATTGAGCAGAGTGTGTGCGTGTGTGTGTGTGTGTGTGTGTGTGTGTGTGTGTG